>NW_006203543.1:794284-797226 GCF_000334495.1 Tupaia belangeri chinensis | reverse complement strand
TGTGTGTGTGTGTATATATGTATGTATATACGCACATATACATATAGATGTGTGTGTGTATATATGTATACATATATACATATACATACATATGTGTATATATATGTAAAACTATACCTAAAACTGTATATATAACCATGTATAAAAGTATTTGTATAACATAGTAATTCTGTATAACATTTGAATTTTTAAATGATAACTTTGTTTTCAAAGTGAAAGAATAAAATAGTATAGTTATATATAGTTATGTACTATATGTTATATATTATTTCATATATAATTATATAAATCATATATATAGTTATATGCTATATAGCATGTATATAGAATTTCATATGTAGTATTGCTACTTGAACATTAACCTGTATTTCTTGTCTGATCAGCAGTCACCCTTATAAGAAACATATATTTAAATAAGGTTGGTTGAAAATTTAGAGCAATTCATTTTTTTACCTCTTACATTATATTTTGATTGTTAACATTGTACTCTATGATATAATCTAATCATATGACTGGTGCTCCTTTCTTGTTCCATTTTTATAGACAGATTTCCTTCTGATGGCATAGGGTAAATATTGACAAGACCTTCTGAGTTACTAATAAACGTGTAGATTGGAAGGGTAATTAATGCACAAACTATGACCTGATCTATTTAGACAGCCCAAGAATTCTAGTTTAATTAAGTATTAATCCCAATTCCATCTGTATGTGGAGAATAATAAACAATCCCACTGACATTTATTGCCATTTATCACACATAGAGCAGATGAGATAAAAGCGATTTTCGTTGTGCCACAAGGGATGTTTCTCCTTACTATTTTTTTACCCTCTAATATTTTCCACACCATTAACTTAGCGAAGAACTTAAATATTTGTGAGTTCTTTCTATGCTTCACTGATTTGTTTTCAGGGTATGTCAAATGGCATATTTCCTGATGTGGCTTATAAATGCTTTCTGATGTTATATTTTTGCAGTATTTTATTTCTTTCAAGGATCTCATTGCAACTCTTCTCCTAGGACAATCGTTGTAGCATGTAGTTGTTCATGGTTTTTGTTCGTGTATATGAAAATTTTAAGTACTTTCCGCTTTTGGAGATTATCTGAGGATTTCTCCCTTTTTTAGAGAGAAGACTAAATTTTGATGTAATTGTATATGGGTTTGATCACTGCTAGATTTTATTGGTGGTGGAGTTCTGAGATAAGCTTATCTGTGAAGCACCACTTTGAAACAAAACTTGGGCATCTATCTTAGCAGTGTTTGGAGTTCTAATTGGTTGAGTAAACTCATTTGTAGTGCAATTAAACCACTGTATAATAGATGAGGTATATCACACGTTGGGGACTGGTTGGGAATATACAAGAAGTTAAACAAGCTGTGAATCAGTAAGCACCCAGGATGCAGGCCAAGTCATTAATGGGCTCACAAGCTGCCTGTGAGAGCCTCTGCCGAGCAGCCAAAACTTTTTTTTCACCCTCTTTTGCTCTTCTCAGGTCTAATCTCTCATTAAATTTCTGACAGATTTCCTCTATGTTGTAATTATTCTTAGTATGAAATGTAAATGGAGCTGACACCATTGGTTCATCCCATCTAGATGGTGATTGCAGTCTAATGTGAACTGGTGGAATAAATGGGTCTCTGTGTGGGAGGATCAGTGGGCTCACAGAGGGTTTCCTAGATATCCATGTAGCAGAGTCTACCACTCATGTTAGTGGCTCAGAGATACACCAATTCCATGACCTCAAAAAGTATTGGTGCTGAGAACTACCCCTCTCAGTAGGAAGGGCTTCTTACCTGCTGTGCTAAAAACCTATGAGGGTTTGCTCAGTATTATACTTGGTGATAGTTCATGTTATAAAACCAGTGCTTGATGAACATCTGATTTCTTTCTTTAAAATGTTTCTTTTCCCTGACTAAAAGTTAAACCTCCCTTTCTGCGAACTTAGCATTTTGTAGAAAGCTGATGCCCATGTGCTAGGCACAGTCCTGGTTTCATTATGTGTGTTCTCTTCTCGTAAGAGCTCTTCTTGGTAGTTGTGGCTGGTAGTGAGAATTGGTATTATTTCTCCTTACATGTGGAGAAGAAGAGGTTCAGAGACATGCACCCAGATATTGTGATTTCGTGCAGACTGCTCTTCTTCCTATAAGGATTCTTTCATTAAAATGTTTTGCCATCTTAATTGGGGTAGAGCAGTCCTACTTCTTCCATTGATCACTTTTATTTGAATTTTTAAATGATAACATGTTTTCAATGTGAAAGAATAAAATTGACTGAAAAGTGTTAAAAGCAAACCAACTTGAGAGGTACAGTGTTTCGCTCCCATTTTGCTTTTCTCTCTAACCTTGATGCACATTATTCTCTTCTAAGCTTCAAGGGACCAGGGACATTTGCTGGAGGGATCCATGGGCACAGGCTGGCCTATATCCCTCTTTGCACTCACTCTCCCTGTATCCTTTCCCCTCAGCTTTCACTGACACAGGCATCCTCATGCCCCCTGTAGTTTCACTAGCACAGATTCATGTACTGGGCTCTCAGATTTGCACATAATTTTATACACGTTAGGTGTTCCCACTCCTGATAGGACTGATTCATTCTGCTCTATTTACTGTCTGCTTCTGATTCCATTTCCCCCACACCACAGTTCTACAGGGGTGGAGAGAAACCTGGCTCAGGGAGAACAAGGGTCTCTAGTTTCTCTCCTCCGTGTCACCTCCCACCCTTGGGTTTTCTTATTCACATGAAGGCTAGTATAAGAAGAAAGGCTAGGTATCAGCAGTTGGCGAAATGGTTGTGTTGCTGGACTCCCATGTAGTCAACCATGGTTCAAGTCCCAGACCCAGGGGCTTAAACTCATGCCAGGTGTGTGTGCGTGCATGCCCAAATCCCCAGGAGGAGAAGGGATTGTGGCGTGGCCATCCCCTCTGGGGGGTGATTTCTCGCTT
>NW_006203543.1:776299-794259 GCF_000334495.1 Tupaia belangeri chinensis | reverse complement strand
ACCCCCCGCCCACCCCCAAAAAAAAAAAAAAAAAAAAAAGAAGGAAGAGAAGAAAGGCTAAAACCCTTTTCTTTGAAAACAGCCTTTGGGACCAGAAAGCAGGGAAAGGTGAGGTTGTATCGACTCAGTGCTGTTTTATCACCCTGGGAGGTTATAGTCTGCCCAAGTGTTAGGACAAACAGCAGCCAACTGGCAGACATCTCCGTCTCTTTGTTTTTGTCTCAGTCTCAATCTCTCTTGTTCTCCATTGGCTTAAGCAGATTTGGAACACTGACTTACAGGAAAGGAAGAGAGTTGTATGTGAAACACGATTATTACTAAACATATTTCATCATAAAGAATAATATTCCCAAAGCAATAAAGAATTGTAAAAACTGAAGAATATGGAACAAAACAAGCAACAGTCCAGCAACAACAGATTCTATTTCAGAAGTTTGGTTGACTTCTGCAACTTGATCAAGATGCGTGTGTCCTGAGGCAATGATATCTTAAGCTACCTATAGGATTAATTTCCATTGATTTAGCTTGGTTTCCTGAGGATTAACTGATTATTTTAAGCACATCATAACAAAAGAAACAGAAAAGTCAAACCAAACTTTAAAAACTAAAAACCCAAGAATATAAATTGAAGCCGAATTTTTACACAGTGCCCCAGAGACCTAGGTAGGATGCTGGTCAAATTAGATCTGAGGTATCTCTCTCTTCTATAAAATACTGTACAGTTTTATTCTTCTTTCACTTCCTATTGTTTTTAAACTGCAGAACAATTTTTTTTAAAGGAAAAATGATTATCTTTGAGCCAGAGGGTGGCACAACAGTAATGGAACTGGACCCACATGGAGGCAGTCCTGGGTTTGTATCCTGGGACCTCCCTAAGCACCCTGGGTGTGTGTGCATGCCTGTGATCCAAGCAGGTTGAAACTGGGGTAGATTATGATACAAAGACTCCCTTGGAGTATGTGTCTGTCTTATATTTACTTGTATTATCGGTAAGAGATGGCCAAGTTAGTTTCTGTGCTCCTTTTTATCAGACTAGTAGCAGCTCAGGTTTATCTGTGGACTCCTGATTTTTATTTAGTAACAGGAAATAGGAAAATATTGTAAGATTAATCTGATGTAGAAAGAGCTGGTAGGTGGCTGATTGATTAAATGCTAGTCAAAGGTGGAAGTCATAACCACAGCAGAAAAGATGGCCAAGTGGTGGTGCAGTGGAAACGCTATGAGACCCACTAGGTAAAGCCCAGGACCGCCTGAGCACACTGGGCATCCGCTCATGTGCCCGTAGCTAGGTGGCTGAGACTGGGGTTACAGCCTGGGAGCCTACAGGGGATACTTGTCTCTGTCTCTCTCTCTCATGAAAGAAGTAAATAAGCAAAGTTAAAAATAAAACAAAAAACTATTGGGACCAGCAGTTAGCATAATGGCTATGTTGCTGGACTCCCAGGTAATCAACCACAGTTCAAGTCCCAGACCTGGTGGCTTAAACTCACGCTGGGCGCGTGTGCATGTGTGCTCAAGATCCTGAGGGGAGAATGGAGGAGAAGGGATTGCAGCATGGCCATCTCCCCTGGGGGGGGGATTTCTCACTCCCTGTCTCTATTTCTCTGTCTTTCTGGTGAGTGCACACACCCTATAGCCAAAACCTCTCAAAAAAAAACCTATTTAAAAACTTTTGAAAAGATATGTACTTTAAATGTTATAATTTAACTTGAACATAGAAAAATGTACTGATTTTTTTGAGAGTTTTTTTGCCATAGGACACTTGTACTCACCAGATAGAGAGAGAGAGACAGAGAGAGAGACAAAATGAGAAATCACCCCCCAGGGAGGATAGCCACACCATGATTCCTTCTCCTCCATTCTCCTCTCACGATTTTGGGTATGAATGCACATGCACCCAGAGTGAGTTTCAAGCCAGTGGGTCGTGTTCAAACCATGGTTGACCATGTGGAAGTCCAGCATCTCTACACCATACACCACCTGCTAGCCCCAGTGTACTGAGTTTTTAAGACAGCCAGTTCATATTATAAATATAAACCATACTTCTAATACACTGTTTCTGTTTTCCTATTTTAGTTTTTTTCTCTTTTATTGCCAAAGGCTGTGTGTGCTCACTAGAGAGAGACAAATAGATGGGAAGGAGAGTGAGAAATCACCCCTCAGGGGGGAAGGTCATGCTGCAATCTCTTCTCCGTTGTCCTATCACTATCCTGGGCAGGCATGCACACGTGCCCAGTGTGCTTTCCAAGTCATGGGGTTCAGGACTTGAAACACACAGTGGGCCATGTGGGATCTGGTCATCCCAACCTCCATGCTGTGAGCTGGCCCCAATTTTAGCTTTTTTTTTTTTAGAGATTTTTGCTACAGGGCATGTGCGCTTGCCAGACAGACAGAGAGAGACAGAGAGCTGGAAAGCAAGAAATAACCCCCTGGGGGGATGGCCATGCTGCAATCCCTTCTCTTCCATCCTCCTTTTGGGATCTTGGATACGCACGCACATGCACCCGGCGTGAGCATAAGCCACTGGGTCCGGGACTTGAACCGCCGTTGGCTACATGGGAGTTCAGTGACATAGCCATTACGCTAACTGCTGGTCCCAATTTTAACTTTTTAAATGGTGAAGTAACTTGAAACAATCTGACTGTAAGAATTTAATTTTTATTATTTTTTTAAAATACTTTATTATTTTCAGATTAATTTCACATTTAACATAAAGTCCCCATCATGATATATATAAAAGTTTTTTTGTGTTTGTTTTTTTTTACATTTTTCTTTGTTAAATGTTTCTCTCCTTTGCACCTCACATTCACCCTCTACCACCCACTCCCCTCTCTTATGGTCTCTGGCATCCACACTTAGCCTCTCTATAATCATATCTTTAAATCTTTCAAGTTCTGCCATAGAGTGTGGATACTCAGTGCAAATTAAATGAGGATATACAGTGCACATCTTTCAAAGTCTGGCTCATTTCACTCAATATTAAGACTTCTGTTTATATCTATTTTGAATCAAACATTAGGGACATAGGGTCTCATTGTTCTTTATAACTGAATAATATTCTACAGTATACATGTACCATAGTTTTTCAACCCAGTCATCCATTTTTTGACACTTAGGTTTGTTCCATGTTTATTATGTTTTAAACAATACATAAGAGATCTTCTCACAAACTAAATCAGTAGGAAGTTTATTTGCTGAGACAGTTATCAAGACTATCCAAAATAATAATTTCTTATAAACAGTGATTTTCCTTTTTCCACTTAGGCAAATATTTAAACTGATGAAACATTAGTTCACTTTCGTTTTTTTTTTAAAGCCGAAGAGTGCATGTATATGATGGGTTAGGGGGTGGAGAGAAAGCACCCCCTAATGGGCCTGGTCATGCCTCAGTCCTTTTGCCTCAATTCTCCATCTGTCAGGATCCTGGCCATAAGCATGTGTAAACAGGCACAATTAGCATGTTTTTCAAGTTGCCGGGGTTGGGAGTTGAACCTTGGTTGGCCCTGTGGGATTCACTTCTTCTGTGAGCACTTAACTGTTGCACTACAGGGCCAACCTCATAAATTAATCTTGATATCAAGTCTAGGCAATAAAACAGGTGTTGGAATAAAGCCAATTATGGGAGCTCTAGTATTTTAGCCTCCCAAAGAAGACCATTGCGTGCAGGAACATTTGGCACCCATCTGTCCAGCACCCCCCTCAAAGTGGGAATAACAGCACCAGGTTATTTTGCAGTGAGTTGGTTATGTGCAGTATGGTTAAGTGAGTTTTTCCCTGCATAGGAAAGGAAGAACCAGAAAGCAATGTAATTAGGAGAGAGGGGGGAAAAAGGAGCAAAGCAAAGTAATAACAACAGTGATGTTTACACAGAGACAAAAACCAGAAATATATGATCTTCTGAGTGAACGAAAGAGATGAATATTATGGGAAGACAAAGACATTAGGGATCTTCAAAAAGGTCATGGAAAATGCTTATTACAAAAAAATCTGTGCATAGATTTCAAAAGCTTTTTGTGATGAAAGAGAATGTAATTCCTAGGTAAACACATAAGGGGAAAATGTTAATACTGATTAAAATGGGATTGAATATACTTTAAATTTATGTCAGTGGATCTCCCTGATAGGTTGACTCAGAAGGAGCATAGGGTGTTTTAAGTCCCCCATTCAGTTATTGTTCAGGAACAGTAAAATAACTAGTGGAAAATACATCTCAGATTATATAGCCCTTGTTTTATCTATCAAAAAGCAGGCCACTGCATATATTTTACTGTATTGATGGTGTTTTAGGTCAATTAGTTCTTTCTTTCTTTCTTTTTTTTTTTTTTTTTGGAGAGGTTTTTGCTATAGGGTGCTTGCACTCGCCAGAAAGACAGAGAGAGACAGAAAGCGAGAAATCACCCCCCAGGGGGATGGCCACACCACAATCCCTTCTCCTCCATTCTCCTCTCAGGATCTTGGGCACGCACGCACACACACCTGGCGTGAGTTTAAGCCACCGGGTCTGGGACTCGAACCACAGTTGACTACGTGGGAGTCCAGCGACATAGCCACTACGCTAACTGCTGGTCCCAATTAGTTCTTTCTTGATTTTTGGAGAGTTCCCATGATATGGGCATGTAAGGAGTGACTTCTGAGAATAGGAACCCATCTGAGACATGTTCTTTGTAACTTGTCATTTCCAGGTGGGTTTTTAAGACTTCTCTTCCTAGCTACTACTACGTCTTTCTAAGCCTCAGTGAGTCTGTTGTCTTTACCCAGCCACAGTTGGCTTAAAGAACATTAGGTGAAGCTTTAACAGATTGACTACAGCCTGACTGTTTTACAGAATTACATGACTCTTTTGGCTGTGGGTTAGAGGGAGCTGAATTGCAGCTTCATCATTGGCCTCTATTTATGTTGAAAAATGTATTTCCTATTGAAACGCGCCATGGTGAAGAAATATGTTACTCTTTGTTGTGGGACAGCCTCATCTTATCTACAGCACACTTGTTATTTATTAGGAAATTCTATAGAAAGTAAATTACTGTCAGGCAAAAGCTGAATGCTGTAAGAAACTATAGTTCCTTTTGCAGATCCCAAGGATGTCATTTAGAAAATTATTGCTTTTCTCAGTCTAGAAAAAGTGCCTAATGATAGAAAGGCTCTAGCTCTTAATGTATAAGTAATATTGTTAATTCTTTCCTGTGCTGACTTATATGAAGGGTCTTCAGAAGTTTGTGGAAAATGCATATTATGAAAAACTGTATAAACTGCAAACTTTTTGCACCAAAATAGAAATGCACTTTAGTTGCATTTTTCCACGAACCTTTTGACACCTCCTCATATATTAGATTTCATTTTGTTTGTATAAAAACTGAAAATATCAGCTAGCTGTTGGAAATAACTCACTTGGGAGACTGTCCGTTTTCTTCCTTTGGCTGTAAAGATAAGTCTGATGCCTTATATATGACTTATGGCCTTTATTGAAAGAATTTCTAAAAATTAATCTTGCCAGAAGACTGACCTGGAATGTGATATTCGTAGCTATCTGCAAAGCTTGTGTGAACTGAATTCTAGCTGGCATATGAACTTTAAAAAAAAAAAGTTGATGATTGAGGCCAGCAGGTGGCATGGCAGTTGAGGCAGCTGAATCCCACTGGCTAACCACCTGGTTCAAGTCCTAGGACAGGTGGCTTGAAAAACATGCATGGCGTGTGTGCATAAGTGCCCAGAAATCCTGACAGGAAGATGGAGGAAGGATTGTGGTGTGGCTACCCCTGTGTGGTGATTGCCCCCTAACGAATGCATACACTTATCTTTATAGCAAAAAAAAAAAAAAAATGTTGATAATCACAATGTTTTCTGTATCCCAGAAGCACATTCACCTTCTCTTTACCCGTGAGCCCAACATTTGTGCTTCTTTTCAGGGCAGTCTACTTTGTTCGGCATAAAGAATCCCGGCAGAGGTTTGCCATGAAAAAGATCAATAAACAAAACCTCATCCTTCGGAACCAGATCCAGCAGGCCTTTGTGGAACGGGATATCCTGACTTTCGCAGAAAACCCCTTTGTTGTCAGCATGTATTGCTCCTTTGAAACAAGGCGCCACTTGTGCATGGTCATGGAATACGTGGAAGGTAAATCTCTCAGACACACGGAATGTGACACCTGCAGTTTGAAATCTCACTCAGTTGTGTTGTTGGAGCTCTCTGTGTTTGTGCCACTTAATAGCTGAATTCACCTAGGAGCTGAAGCCAGGCGGAGATGGCTGTATTTCCAGTCATTATCTTCTGATAATTGCTTGTAAAGTGCCAGTCTACTATAACAAAGGGAAAATTAGTGGTATTTGGAAAAAGGTTTTTCTTTTTTAATAGCTTTAAATCCCAACCACCGCCTTTCAATTGGCCATTAAAGTTGGGATATAGGTGATGGGATTTTTCCTTCTTATTTTTATCACACATTGTAAAAACATTCATTAGAATCAGTCTTAAAGAGTGAATTGAAAGTATATCCTTTGTGGTCTACAACAAAAAATTACAAATGAGTTAGGGGAAAGGAGATACATTTAGGAAAATTCAACCAATCTTCCTGATTTTCAGCTTTTATTTTGCTTCCTTTTTTATAAAGGTTTGTGATCTGCCTTTTGAGTGCTCCAAGTAACATTTCTGTCAATTTTTTTAATGTTCTTAGTATTGGAGTATCCCTGACTTGTTGACCTAAATAAAGTTAATACAATAAATAGATCAACAAAAGCGAAAATAGTTTTCAGAAGTATCTAATTTAAGCTCTTCTCTTTATTTGAACAGAATCCCAAGAAACTCAAAGACACATTAGATACCCTGTGGTTAAACCTTTTCATTTTGCAGATGAGTGAAATGAACTCAAAAAGGGGAGGTATACTAGATATTGAGTGGCAGATATAAGACAGAAGCTTGGCCTGCCCAATCTAACCATTGTTCTTTCCATCACATCAATACTTTCTTAACCTCAGTTGTGGCCATCTTGACAACAACAGTATCACGTGTGTGATGTGTTTTGTAGGTACCTTAAATTCTGTACATGAACTTTCTCATTCAGTCCCCACAGTACCTAAAAAGGACAATGGCATCACTCTCCCGATGTTGCAGATGAAGGAGGCAAGACTGGCTATAGTAGTTTGCCTGTGATCTCCCAACCTCACAGGAGAACTGGGACATAGGGAGTGATGATTCCAGAACCCATGTTTCATACTGGTATATTTTCTTACTGTGATCCTACAATTCTGCTAGCATTTCTTCAAAGTACAATTCCACTTCAGAGTCAAACCTGCCATCTTAAAAACACTGCTTTTTTGAAGAAAAATCAGTATTTTCCCCATACCACATTGCAATAGAAAGGTGATTACTGAGCATACAGCCGTTGTTCACAAATACTGTATGCCATGTCTATGGCTAAAGATGATTCCACTTAAAAATTTGACAGTCTAAGCTAATGGTCCCCACAGTTCCTGATATTGCTCCTGCCAAATACTTCCCCTGTGTTTTATAGGTGGAGACTGTGCTACCTTAATGAAGAACATGGGTCCTCTCCCTGTGGATATGGCCAGGATGTACTTTGCTGAGACGGTCTTGGCCTTGGAGTATCTTCATAATTACGGAATTGTACACAGAGATTTGAAACCAGACAAGTATGTACACTGATGAAACCCATCTTCTGTTACACTATACAAGTAATTGTCTTCCATCTATGAAAATGTGTTGTTTTAATGTGCTTTGCATATCTTTAAAATGCTTCCCCAATGTCCAGGATGAGTTATTTTAACAGTGTGTATGGTACATTGGATATAATTATGTAAGGATTATGATGCTTACAATAATAACTAATGAGGAAAAAAAAGAAAAAGATAACTATAAAGCCAGAGTTAGTTAACTTTTTGAAGTACTTTCATTTTTTTCATAGCTAGAAGCATGTGTGCTCATTGGAGAGAGAGACAGAGAACCCCCTAGTGAGGCATGCTCACTGTAATCCATTTTCTCCCATTTTCCCATCCCATCAAAAGTTGGGGCATGCACACACATGTGTCTAGTGTGTTTTTCAAGCCACTAAGGCTGGGATTCAAATCATAGTTTGTCATGTGAGTTCCAGCTTTTTATGCATGGTGCTTCACCACTATGTTATGGGGCCAATCCAAAAGTTGTTTTTCCTTTTTTAAAAAATTATTTATTTTTAAAATTTCATTTGTTGTTGTTAATTCACCAAAGAGAAAGGAAAAGCGAGAAAGCAAGCCGCCAGGTCTGGGACTCAAACTGCAGTTGGTCATGTGGAAATCCAGTGCTTTCAATCACCACACCACCTACCTGCCTCCAAAATTTGTTTTCCTTTTTCATTTATTTATTTGTTTGTTTGTCTTTGGAGATGTTTTTGCTATAGGGCACATGCACTCACCAGAAAGACTGAGAGAGACAGAGATTATAGAAAGCGAGAAATAACTCCCCAGGAGGATGGCCATGCTGCAGTCCCTTCTCCTCCATTTTCTTCTCGGGATCTCAGGCATGCATGCACATGTGCCTGGCGTGAGTTTAAGCCGGGACTCGAACCGTGGTCTACTACGTGGGAGTCCAACGACATAGCCATTATGCCAACTGCTGGTCCCCAAAATTTGTTTTTCTATGATATAAACCTTTGGATAGATACATAGAATGCTTCTAGGTTTTTTTTTTTTGAAAATTTCTTCATTTGGTATTATACTTAAATAATGCTTTCCTATATTCCAAGATGATATGCTTGATATTCTTTTATTCAGAATTTAATTTTTTATTAATTTTTAATTTATATGGAGTTCATTTTTGTACCTGATTTAAAATGCAGATAAACTATGTTCCTCAAATGCCCACCTATTTGACACTGTTTATTAAATATTTCATGCCTTCTCTACTAATTTGAGATGCCTCTAAAAATATTACATGTTAACATGTAAAGACTTCTAGTGTGTTGAAAATTTTGTGATAAAATCGACTCATGAATTCTAGAAAATTTGGACAGTGCAGGGAAAAAAGATAACATTTCATTCACAATATTACCAAAGACAATTGCTAGAATTTTGTCATATAGCCTCCTAGTGGTAGTCTCCCCTCCATTTTGTTAGTCTCATAATTGATTTTATACTGTAAATAGGGATTAAAACTTATTTTCCCACCTAAAATGAAAAATTTTCAATATAGTCAAATGAGAACGCTTGGCATGTAGAAGAAATATAGGTTTTGTGTATAATGAGTAAAGATTTAAATTAGAGCTTGATGTTGAAATCTGAGCCAATGCTATATCTTTCTGTCTAACCTCTTTATCTTACCTCATTGGACTCATAGATCTGTTGCTAATCTTAGCTCGTAGTGTGGGACGTGGGATTATTGCTAGCTCTTTCTTTCATTTTCTTACTCTGAAAATGGAGAGGAGTCAGAGTTCCATATTTGTCTAAGTTTCAGAGTGCTGTAATGATACCGCATTTGACTGCTTCAACAAAGATTAGCTACGCCTTGTCTCTGGTCCTCCCTTAAGAATTATACTCGTCTGTGAGTTGCATGTATTTGACATCTTTGTGAGACTTCATCTCTTTCCAGGCTGAGTTTTGTAATAAAGTTGATATCAAGAAATTAGCTGGTCTTACAAATTGATGGGAGAAAGGGGAAACCTAAAAAAAATGGCAGCAGCTTCCAAGTGATTATTGTACTGTCTCTCCTTCTGCTTCATAGCTTGTTGGTCACCTCTATGGGGCACATAAAGCTGACAGATTTTGGATTATCTAAGGTGGGACTAATGAGTATGACCACCAATCTTTATGAAGGTCATATTGAGAAGGATGCGCGAGAGTTCCTGGACAAGCAGGTAAGACGGGCTCTTTTCTGTCCTATACAGAAATAGGAAGTACAGAACCAGTGAAAGTCAGAAGCAGAGTGTGCAGGCCATCTTCGTATTCGTATTCGGACGGGTACTTTAGATGTCTGTATAAGCCTTACATTTAATAAAGTGCAAATTGCTCCCATTTTTCTCCCTGGGCCTCTTTGATCTGTCCGCTCCCTCACATTCCACCCTCAACATTATGGTCTATTAGCAAGACGAACGATCTAATTGCACACAAGTGAAAGTGTGAAAAAGACAAATGGAAAATTGTTTTTGTAAGGAATTCAGGAGTCTCGGTAGAGTACTCGTGAAACTCATGATGCATCATACAATCACGGGTGCGGAAATCTGAGCCATGGCCCATTTCCTCTAAGCATGCCTCATTACCATGTGCCCACAATCTGTTCATTGTAAAGTTACTTAAGGTAAACACATCTCGACTGTTATGCTTTTATGAAATAACTAGGGTTTGGATATATTTCATTTTTAGAAATACTACCATGATAGTGACAGATTAAAAATTCACTATTATTGTAAATTTAAGGATTACAAATATTTTGAATACTGTAAAATAGGTAACAAAAACCCAGAGTCAGATTCTCAATATGAAATTACACTGTACATGTGATTTAATATTAGAGCAAAATTTTAAACATTCCTCTTTGTTATGAAAGTAATAATTTACCTTGGTATTATAAATACCTACATTAAAATTGCTCTTATTTTTTTAGAGAGAGATTTTTGCTATAGGGTATGTGTACTTGCTGGAGACACAGAGAGAGACAGAGAAACAGAAAGTGAGTAATACCCCCCCCACCTCCATTCTCCCATCTCCCCACTGCCTAGTCCCCGTGGGATGACCATGCCATAATCTCTTCTCCATTCTCTTTACTGATCTTGGGCATGCTGAGTTTCAAGCCAAGTCCAGCAACATAACCGTTACGGCGGCTGATGGTCCCACAGTTGCTATTCTTAAGTTTGTTGTGTGATTCCAGGAGGTTGAGCAGATGTACTCTAGACAAAATAACTGACATTTAGCCATCTTGCTTGATTTGTTTCATGTCTAATATCCTCATTATTCTTCCTGGACAAGCAGGTAAGACGGGCTCTTTTCTGTCCTATACAGAAATAGGAAGTACAGAACCAGTGAAAGTCAGAAGCAGAGTGTGCAGGCCATCTTCGTATTCGTATTCGGACGGGTACTTTAGATGTCTGTATAAGCCTTACATTTAATAAAGTGCAAATTGCTCCCATTTTTCTCCCTGGGCCTCTTTGATCTGTCCGCTCCCTCACATTCCACCCTCAACATTATGGTCTATTAGCAAGACGAACGATCTAATTGCACACAAGTGAAAGTGTGAAAAAGACAAATGGAAAATTGTTTTTGTAAGGAATTCAGGAGTCTCGGTAGAGTACTCGTGAAACTCATGATGCATCATACAATCACGGGTGCGGAAATCTGAGCCATGGCCCATTTCCTCTAAGCATGCCTCATTACCATGTGCCCACAATCTGTTCATTGTAAAGTTACTTAAGGTAAACACATCTCGACTGTTATGCTTTTATGAAATAACTAGGGTTTGGATATATTTCATTTTTAGAAATACTACCATGATAGTGACAGATTAAAAATTCACTATTATTGTAAATTTAAGGATTACAAATATTTTGAATACTGTAAAATAGGTAACAAAAACCCAGAGTCAGATTCTCAATATGAAATTACACTGTACATGTGATTTAATATTAGAGCAAAATTTTAAACATTCCTCTTTGTTATGAAAGTAATAATTTACCTTGGTATTATAAATACCTACATTAAAATTGCTCTTATTTTTTTAGAGAGAGATTTTTGCTATAGGGTATGTGTACTTGCTGGAGACACAGAGAGAGACAGAGAAACAGAAAGTGAGTAATACCCCCCCCACCTCCATTCTCCCATCTCCCCACTGCCTAGTCCCCGTGGGATGACCATGCCATAATCTCTTCTCCATTCTCTTTACTGATCTTGGGCATGCTGAGTTTCAAGCCAAGTCCAGCAACATAACCGTTACGGCGGCTGATGGTCCCACAGTTGCTATTCTTAAGTTTGTTGTGTGATTCCAGGAGGTTGAGCAGATGTACTCTAGACAAAATAACTGACATTTAGCCATCTTGCTTGATTTGTTTCATGTCTAATATCCTCATTATTCTAATACTGCAATCATCTTTTAGGTCTGTGGCACACCTGAATACATCGCACCAGAAGTAATTCTGAGGCAGGGCTATGGGAAGCCAGTGGACTGGTGGGCCATGGGGATTATCCTGTATGAATTTCTGGTTGGATGTGTGCCATTCTTTGGGGACACTCCAGAAGAGCTATTTGGACAAGTC
Organism: Tupaia belangeri chinensis; assembly: GCF_000334495.1. NCBI lineage: Eukaryota > Metazoa > Chordata > Mammalia > Scandentia > Tupaiidae > Tupaia > Tupaia belangeri. The sequence continues at coordinate 782,032 of NW_006203543.1, read as the reverse complement.
ATCAGTGGTAAATATCGTCAGGAGTTATCTTTAAGCCGCTGTTGGGAGGCAGCTATGTAATGTAAATCTGCTGAGTGTCACAGTTTTTACTGCAAAATGTTAACCTTTATCAAACAGTTAAGCCAACAAATTAAAAGAACTCACTCATCATAACAAATAATAGACTTTCACAATCTCAACAGAGCAATTTATGTTGAAAATTGACCTGGGAAGTTTTGTTAACATGGAATTCGGAAATTTACTAGCAATGTAACCAACTTTTATGATGTGCCTTTCCTGCAAAAGAAATTGGTATGGGATTTATAGATGATTTAATTGCCGTCCAGTCTTCCTTTCCATAATAGGAAAGTTGCACCAGGGAAGAAAAGGTTAATATGGGTAGCATTTACATAAATGGGAAAAATGGCTAATGGCACAATGAAGAAATTAACAAAAATGTAATAAACCCCAAAACAAATGTCTAGCAAATAATAAATAATGAGAATGGGAAGGAAGCAAATTGAATCCACAGATTGTTAATGATTTCATTGGTAGTTGTTATAGCATAATGTTATTTCTGTAACAGCTGTTCATCTTTCATTTAAAATTCAATAACCTTTAGATCTTAACCTGCAAGCTGACCTCAACTATTGTTATGTGGCTTGCGGCAAAACAAAATGATAATTAAATAGGATCGTATCACTACCCTACCTGCTAATTTTATGAATTTCCCTGAAGCATAGATCAAAAAGGCCCCTCTTCTTGAAAGTTTGTCAGGCATCACTGACATCTCCATCAGCCACCTCCAGTCTACTCTGAACTGTGCTTTCTTACAAGGTCCAGCGGTGGAAATAGGAGAAAAATACATTTTGCAAATGAGGAGCTCCTTAATCACGACATAATTTTTTATCATTGACTTTGCAAGCCAGGCATATTTGTAAACTTTTAACAAACTAGATGTGTGAGTTGCCTGCAGTGTATACCCCTTTATGCAATATCTGAGCTGTTTATGGATTTATAACTAGGCTGTTTGCAGATAGACCAAGGCCTGAATGGCACAGGGAATCAACTGTTTAATTAACACAAGCCGCAAATGCTGGCTTTGTTCTTGATGCCTTACGGCTCAGATGCATATTCATGTTTTATTTTCCAAATCAGATTTGAACTGCAGTAGAGGAAGCTAGCGGCAGGCATACACAGAAATAACTCATGTTTTTATTGCATTTCCATACACACAAGCACGCACACCTATCTTCAGGCAAACTCCTTTAGAACGAGAACATATTCTAATATTTATGACAGAGTTTAAATACTTCCTTTACTATGATTACTTTGTTGTTTCTTCTTTCTCTTCTTCCATTTTAGCATTTTGACCTTTCCTTTGTGTCCAATAATAGTTATTTCTACAAAATTATTTCGCATCTTGGAGCTAAATTGACTATGGCCAATTTGCCAGTTGAGGATAGTAAGAGACAAAATCATACTCTTTGATGATCCCAGGACAGGTGGTCACCTGAAATGCAAGTGTTAAGAGTTTGTATTAGTCCTCTATTTTTTTTATTTCATTTTCTTTTATACATTCAATCATATTATTTAACTTACCAAGTAAGTATTTCAGTATGTGAACATTTCTCCCTAGTCCAGTTGATAAAACTATAAAATATCTTCAACAGATAATACTGCATTTCTTTGTCCCATTAATGCTTTGCCTTCATATTTTTCTTCTAAATGAACTTTCTCAGGCCCTACTCTTCCACACACACTATATCTGGTATCTACACCTATTTACTGTGTTTGTATATCCTTCAGTCAATCAATTTCAGTCATAGAGTGTGGACACTCAGTATATATTAAGTGGTGATGTACAATGACTCTCCTTCATAGCCTGGCTTGCTTCACTCAGCAGTAAATCTTCCATATTCTCCCACTTTCTGTCAAAAGCCAGGGTTTTGTTGGTTTTCATGGCTGAGCAGTATTCCATAGAGTATATGTGCCATATTTTTTCTATCCATTCATCTGTTTGGGAGCATTTGGGTTGTTTCCATGACTTAGCAATTGTGAATAGTGTTGCAATGAACATTGTTGTGCAAGCTCTTTTCCGATTAAGAATTCTTCTGTCCTTTGGGTAGGTACCAATGAGTGGGATTGTTGGGTCATATGGTAGTTATATTTGTAGATTTTTGAGGAATCTCCAAATTGTTCTCCACAGTGGCTGGACCAATTTACATTCCCACCAGTAGTGTAAGAGAGTTCCCCTTTCACCACACCCCCATCAACACTTATCATTTTTTGTTTTTTTTAATCTTAGACATTCTGACTGGAGTTAGGTGGTCTCTCGTTGTTTTGATCTGCATTTCCCTTACAATGAGGGATGTTGAGCATTTTTTCATATGCCTTTTGGCTATTCGTATGTCGTCTTTAGAGAGTGTTTTTCAACTCATTCTCCCATCTTTTAATAGGGTTGATCATCTTTTTTCCAAACAGCTGCTTGAGTTCCTTGTGTATTCTCGTTATCAGTCCCTTATCTGGGGCATAATTTACAAAAATATTTTCCCATTCTGAGGGCTGTCAATTTACACTAGTTACTGTGTCTTTTGCCATCCAGAAACTTCTTAGTCTGATGTAATCCCACTTGTCTATTTTGGGGATCATCGACTGTGCTTTGGGAGTCTTATTTAAGAAGTCTTTCGCTACCCCACTGTCTCCCAGAGTTTCCTCAGTGTTTTCCAGGAGCAGTTTTATAGTTTGAAGTCTCAGATTTAGATCTTTGATCCACCTTGACTTGATTTTTGTCAAAGGTGAGTGGTAGGGGTTCAGATTCATTTACAGGTGGAAATCCAGCTTTTCCAGTACCATTTGCTGAAGAGGTTTTTCTTTTTCTACTGGATTGACTGGTACCCCTTGTCAAAAATCAGTTGACTATATGTTTGGGCATTTATTTTTGGGGATTCTATTCTGTTCCATTGGTCCACATGTCTGTTTCTCTGCCAGTACTATGCTGTTTTGATTACCACAGCTTTGTAGTATATTTTTGGGTCAGGGAGTGAGATGCCACCCACTCCACTCTTCTTGTGCCGAATTTCTTTGGCAATACGGAGTCTTTTATGATTCCAGATGAATTTTATGATTGTCTTTTCTAGATCTGTGAAAAATGTGTCTGGTATTTTGATTGGCATTGCATTAAATATGTAGATTAATTTGGGTAGAATTGCCATTTTGATTATATTAATTCTTTCAATCCAGGCACATGGGATGTCCTTCCACTTTTTTGTATCATTTTCAATTTCTTTTTTTAGCTTCTCATAGTTTTCCTTGTGGAAGTTGTTAACTTCTTTAGTTAGATTTATTCCTAAGTATCTTATACTTTTTGTGGCTATGGTAAATGGAGTAATTTTTTCAGTTCTATCTCAGTCTGCCTGTTGTTCGTATATAGAAATGCTATAGATTTCTGTATATTGATTTTGTATCCTGCAACTTTACTGTATTCGTGTATTACTTCCAGAAATTTTATTATGGAAACCATTGGGTCTTCTATGTATACAATCATGTCATCTGCAAATAGAGAGAGTTTCACCTCTTCTTTTCCTATTTGAATGCCTTTTATTTTTTCCTCTTTTCTGATTGCATTGGCAAAGACTTCCTATACTATATTGAAAAAGAGTGGAGAAAGTGGGCATTCTTGTCTTGTAGCTGTGTTTAGTGGGAAAGCTTTCAGCTTTTCTCCATTCAGGATGATGTTAGCTATGGGTTTTTCATAGATAGCTTGTATTGAATTGAGAAATGATCCTTCTGTGCCAATTTTGCTGAGAGTCTTGATCATGAAGGGATGTTCTATCTTATCAATGCTTTTTCTGAATCAATTGACATGACCTTATGGTTTTTATCTTTCTTCCTGTTAATATGGTGTATTACATTTATGGTTTCGCGTATGTTGAACCAACCTTGCATTTCTGGAATAAAGCCTACCTGATCATGAAGTATAATCTTTTTTTATAAGTTGTTGGATACAATTTGCCAGTATCTTGTTGAGAATCTTTGCATCTATATTCATCGGAGATATTGGTCTATAGTTTTCCTTCCTGGTCCTGTCGTTATCTGTTTTAAGGATAAGGGTGATAGATGCTTCATAGAATGAATTAGGGAGAGATTCACCCTTTTGGATCTTTAGAAATAACTTGAGCAGAATGAGGGTTAACTCTTTTTTGAAAGTTTTATAGAATTCAGAGGTGAAGACATCAGGGCCAGGGCTTTTCTTTTTTGGAAAGTTATTTATTACTGATTCAATCTCCTGGCTTGTTATGGGCCTATTCAGACTTTCTATATCTTCCTGGCTTAATCTTGGTAGGTTATATGTGACCAGGAATTTGACCATCTCATCCAGATTGTCTTGTTTCTTGGCATAGAGTTGTTCATAGTATCCTCTATTGATGTTTTGTATTTCTACTTTATTGTTGTTATATTGCCTGCTTCATTGCAGATTTGATTCACCTGGTTCCTTTCTCTCTTAATACGTCTCACTAGTGGTGTATCGATTTTGTTTATGTTTTCAAAAACCAGCTTTTACTTTCTTTTATTTTCTGTATAGTTTATTTATTTTCTATTTCATTTATTTCTGCTCGTATCTTTATTATTTCCTTTCTCCTGGAGTTCTTTGAATTTTTTTGCTGTTGCTTTCCCAGTTCTCTAAGGCATGATCTTAGGTGATTTTGCCTTCTTTCCGTCTTCCTCTTACGTGCACTAATTGCTATGAACTTCCCTCTTATGACTGCTTTAGCAGTGTCCTAAAGATCATGGAAACTCATGTCCTCATTGTCATTGGCTTCCATGAATCTTTTGATTTCAGTCTGTACTTCTTCAGTAGTTGTGGAGTCATTCAGGAATAGGTTGTTTAGTTTCCATGTATTTGAGTATTTTTGAGGATTTCTCTTGAGATTAAACTCAAGTTTAATTCCATCATGTCAGAGAAGATGCTGGATATAGTTTCTATGCCTTTGAATCTGTAGAGGCTTGCTTTGTGCCCTATGATGTGGTCAATCTTCAAAAAGGTTCCATGTGAGGGTGAGAAAAATGTGTATCTCATGGTTTTTGGATGGAAAGTTCTATAGATGTCTGTTAAGTCTATTTGACTTATGGTATCATTTAGATCCTTTATCTCCTTATCTATTTTTTTGTTTAGATGATCTGTCCCGAGAGGATAGTGCAGTGTTGAGGTCTCCAACAATTAGTATATTGCAGTCTATCTCCCCTTTTAGATCTAACCGTTTTTCTTTCACATATTTGGGTGCTCCTGTGTTAGGCACATAGATATTTATAAGTGTTATATCTTCTTGATCTATTGATCCTTTTACTACAATATAGTGCCCTTCTTTGTCTCTTCAAACAGTTTTTGTTTTAAAGTCTATTTTGTCAGAATTTAGTATTGCAACTCCAGCTCTTTTTTGGTTCCCATTTGCATGGAAAAACTTTGTCCAACCCTTCACTTTCAGTCTATGTATATCTTCATCCATGAGGTGGGGTTCCTGTAGGCAGCAGTTAGAGGGTTTCTGGTTTTTTATCCACTCAGCCAGTCTGTGTCTCTTGATTGGAGCATTTAACCCATTCACATTCAATGTTATTATCAACGTTACCAGATCTGTCCTGACTTTTAAGTTGGCCATTGTCTTAGTTGCCTTTTATTCCTTTGTTTCTGTCTATTAGTTCTTTAATTTTTCTGGAACAGTACTTTCTTCAGGGTTTCTTGGAGAGCTGGTCTGG
>NW_006203543.1:765989-776173 GCF_000334495.1 Tupaia belangeri chinensis | reverse complement strand
ATATCCATGCCACAATCCCTTCTCCTCCATTCTCCTCTCGGGATCTTGGGCACGCACGCACACGCGCCCGGCATGAGTTTAAGCTGCCAGGTCTAGGTCTCAAACTGTGGTTGACCTCATGGGAGTCCAGCGACATAGCCATTACACTAACTGCTGGCCCCTCAGGTTTTATTTGAGAAGATTTTAATCCTTTTTTCCCATATGAAGGATAATCTTGCAGGATATAATAATCTTGGTTGAAATTGTTTCTCTCTTAACACTTTCGATACATCTTTCCATTCTTTTTTTGCTTCCATTGTTTCCATTGAGAGGTCCAGTGTTAGCCTGATGGGATGATCTTTGTAAGTCACTTCTCGTTTCTCTCTTGCCAGTTTTAGTATCATGTCTTTATCTGTGGTCTTGGACAAGATGTGCCTTGGGGAAGATATTCTGGGGTTGATTCTATTAGGGATCCTTTGTATTTCTTGGGTCTGGATGCTTAAGTGCCTCTCTAGACTTGGGAAATTTTATTCCAGGATTTCATGTAATAGATTTTCCATGCTGTTATTAGTTTCTTCACCTTCTGGGATGCCAATTATTCTGATGTTTGGACGTCTTATGGAATCTAGTATTTCTCGTATATTATCCTCATTTTTTTTGTTGTTATTTTCTCTATCTTTTTGGTGGTTTTCTCTAGGTCAGAGGTTTTATCTTTTACATTGGAGATTCGATCTTCAGCATGATCTAATCAACTTTTAATACTTTCAAAAGAGTTTTTGCTTTCCCGTATTACAAACTTTATCTCTAATAGCCCCATCTGATTTGTTCTCAGAGTGTCCATTTCTTCTTTCATATCATGGAAGGACTTCCTAATCTCCTGTAGTTTGTTGTCTCTTTTCTGTTCCAACTCATAGAATTTGCTCACCATGAGTGTTCTAAATTCTTTTTCTGACATTTTGGTAATGTCCTCAGATTTTAGGAGAGATGGAGGGAAGTTACTCTGTTCCTTTGATGGAGACATATTTCCTGGTTTATTCTGAGCCTCTTCTTCTACTTCAAGCCATTGGAAGATGTATTCACTTTTGAATACCTCTTAGGAGCAAGTGTATGTCCCTTTTGCTGTGAATTAATGTATACAAAAGTCTATCTTCTGTTGTTTTTAGTAATGTTGTCTGAAGTGGTGTATCCTATTCAGGTGCCTGAAGAGTAGTATCTCCGTACTCACAGGTGGTTCAGTACAGGGGAGGATCCCAGGGAACCTTACAATACTAGAGATTTCAGAACTGTGATTCTAGATCTGTCTAATCCCTCTGGCAGGATGGAGGATGAGGAAGAGAGGATAATGTAAGAGGAAAGAAAAGAGTAAAGAGGAGGGGACCTAGAGATGGAACTGGCACTCTCCTGTAAAGCAAGGACCACTCTGTGGGACAAAGGAGAGGAGGGTATTAACAAAACAAAAAGTAAGAGCAAAGAGAAAAAAAAAATAATAAAAACTTGCCTACCTCTCTGGGGGGTGGGGTCCTGTTCTTGGGATCCTGGAAGTGGGGTGGGGGTAGTGGTGCCCCTGACTCAGTTTCCCTTGCTGGCCAGGAACCTAGAGATGGAACTGGTGCTCTGCTCTGTGTTAGTCCTCTTAATAACTAAAAGGGGCAACTTGTTGGGAGCCAATTCTGTTGAAGAACAATAAACCAAAAAGTGAATGAAAGATAGTACTTACTGAAACATTGCTGCTGACCTTGTAGAAAGCTGTGCTATTCATGTCATGTCATATCAAACAGTGCTTCTCAAACTGGACTGTGCACAGAAATCAACTGAAGATGAAAACATGATGAATCAGCTGAAGATCCTGTAAAATTCAGATTCTGATTCAGAAGTTCTGAAATGCTGCATTTCTAACAAACCCCAGATGATGTCCATGCTGAGGGGCCTGGACCACCTTTTGCACAAATAAAGTTGTAAACTACTTTTCTTCCTTCCAGATGAGATTAACTGGCCTGAAAAGGATGAGGCCCCACCACCAGATGCCCAGGATCTGATTACCTTGCTTCTCAGGCAGAATCCCCTGGAGAGACTGGGAACAGGTTAGAGCACATGTGTTTTAATTTTGCTAATATGCAAGAAATAACGTCTTTGTGAAGCGATCTGAGGCTGCTGTTTGTGTTTTGCTTTTGCACGGGCAACATCTGTTAGTAGATGTAGAACAGGTCTACAGCACATTATAGCAATAATATTTTGGAGTCTGTTTTTAGATTCAGAGCAATATGTACCCTAGGATGGTGGTTTGTCTTTACTTTTGTGTTTTATAAAGCAGAAATTATTCCTAATTCATTTCAATAAATAACATTTCTCTGGAAGAAAACCTCAAGGGCACATGTATCTCTTTTGTCCTAAAAAGCATGTTTCGTGTATCATTTGAAACAGGGGATTCAATGTGGAGCTCTTTCTTGTTTGTTTGTTTTTGTTTTATTAATATATGTTCCCATAAAGACTTGCTCCATGTATTACTATCCGCAGGCTTTGAAATGGGTTATCAGTACTTAAACTAATTATTAGAAATGACTGCCTGGGGTTGAACCAGGCTGCCCTATCATGGTGATCAGCACCATGACCCAATAAAGGACATTAAGAAACACTGCCTTTCAAGATTAGGGAGATTATAGATTTGTTTCTTGCTGGTTATTTTTCCTGTTTGGCTAGCCATGTTTTGTTTCTTTCTCTTCACTGTATTCTTAATAGACAGACTTAAAGATTCCAGTGTGGACTCCTAGTCTGACCCAGTGTGTGGATTTGTCTAGATCAGACTAAAGTAATAAATGTAAACGTACACACTCTAGCCTTCTACTATCCATAATTTTCATCAGTGAAAATTGTTGGCTTGATGGCTCGTTTACTCTGAGCTGTTTGATTTTACCCCATTTTAACAGAAATATCAGAAAATACTGAAGAAACAGATCTTTCTCCTTGTTTAAGACAAAAATCATTTGCAGCAGTTTCACATACTTGTCTTAAGTTGTTCTCCACATTTGCCAGGAAGCCCCCTGTGAGAGAGCTCTGTTCTTACCGAAATATGGAATGCTGTGTTATTGCAGTCCAGTTGCATTAGAGTAGGGGTCACAACCTATGACCTGGGGGCCAGAGCAGGGCCGCTGATGGCTTTTGGAAGTAAAGTTTGTTGCAAGAGCAATACCCATTCATTTAGCATATTGCGTATGGCTGGCATCATGCTACAGTGGCAGAGTTGGGTAGCTATGACAGACTGGCCCACAATGACTGAAGTACATACTGTTAATAGCTGACACTTTACACAGAAGTAGTGCAGACCCCACATTAGAGAATCCAGCATCATTTAAAATCAGAGCTTAACTGGGACGCCTTTTTGAGCTGCACCTCTTGCTGGAACACCACGTGCCTCCTTGCCTTTTTCAGCGGATGAGTGATCTTTAACTTGGAAAGCCAAAATGAATTGTGGTGAAGGGTGTAGACTCTGGAGTCAGAGTGCCTGAATTTAAATCTTGTTGTCTGACCATGGGTATGTTACTTCCCTTTCTGTTTCTCTTCTGTCAAAAGCAGCTTTTAGAAGGATCACCTCATGGGACTATTGTAAGGAGAAAAAGAGACCATCTGGGAAGACTCTTAGAATCAGGCATGCTCCTGTCACTGCTGGAACCATTGGTGTTTATTTGTTTGTTTGTTTGTTGGAGAGTTTTTTTTTTGTTTTTTTTGTTTTTTTTTTTGCTATAGGGTGTGTGCACTCACCAGAAAGACAGAGAAAGAGAGACAGAAAGTGAGAAATCACCCCTCCCCCCGGGGCGATGGCCATGCCACAATCCCTTCTCCTTCATTCTCCTCTCAGGATCTTGGGCATGCACGCACATGCACCTGGCATGAGTTTAAGCCACCGGGTTCAGGACTTGAACCGTGGTTGACTACATGGGAGTTCAGTGATATAGCCATTACACTAACTGCTGATCCCAGGAACCATTGTTTTTCATATTCTGTGTATATACTCTCTCACTGTCCTTTTTGGATATAGGAAACATAAAAAAGTTGGTAGTACCCCTACTTCTGAGCTGATTGAATTCTTTGAACTGAATATTTGTATTTCTCCTGTTCTGATCACTTGTCCACATCTCTGCAGTGTAGCAGATTGTTGTTTCCCATCTTGTGTGGCTTGAATTCAGGTTTGCTTTCCAGTTCAAGAGATGAGCATCGTTGTAAGGGTCATGCATTCCAACCCGTGTATGGGCAGAGTTTTAAGGAGTGATTTTTACTCACTTAAATCAATTATGAAGAACATTGTCAGGAACCAGCAGTTAGTGTAATGGCTATGTCGCTGGATTCCCACGTAGTCGACCGCGGTTCGCGTCCCGGACCCGGTGGCTTAGAACTCACACTGGGTGTGTGTGCGTGCGTGCCCAAGATCCTGAGAGGAGAATGGAGGAGAAGGGATTGCAGCGTGACTATCCCCCCGGGGGGGTGATTTCTCGCTTTCTGTCTCTATGGCCCTCTCTCTGTCTATCTGGCGAGCGCACGCGCCCTATAGCGAAAACCTCTCAAAAACAAAACAAAAGAACATTGTCATTTTTTTAGTGTCCTGCAGTAGTGCATCTACTTATACAGGCTGTTCAACTGACCCAGAGAATCCTCATGCCTGCATCTGATTAAAAGTGTTTTAAAAATGTGTACACCACTTTTAAAGGAGACACAAAAGTCCCCTCACTTTCAGTGGTCAAGTGTCAGCTTAAAGAGTTTTTTCACATAGCATTGTACTCATTTCCATCCTCGGATACCATCTGGCTTCTTGATTGGGCTTAATTTAGTGGGACAAGGCTGTGATGATGGTCGGCACATCCGTGTGTACATATCATGTGCTGCAAATCATTTTTCTGCACATTTTCTCATTGACTGCAACTTTCAGTCTTTTCAGGGTTTTGACAGTCTGAGGAACAAATCTCCTAGCAGAAGCCCAAAAGAGACATTTAAAAGGCCCTGTCCAAGCTCTTTGGATTGTCAAGATGTACTTGCCAAACAGGCAGGTCCAACATGACAGGTCCCAGTAGGGCCCAGAGAATGAGGCTGAGAATCCCGCAGGCCTGCCATGCTGCTTTCAATGACAGCATTTTGTATTTAATGCATATTTAGCGGGCAAAATAATGCACCGTGAAAATGTGCGAATGCACATTTGCCCGAGAGACTAGAGGCTGAGAAAAAGGGTGTGAAGAACATAATGGATATTTCAGAAACTTTTCATGAAAAGAGAGAAAAACTCAAGGGAGAATGTTAGTGCCAAAGCATAACTTGCATTTGGGAACTTGTCCTACTGGAACTATACTTTGGAACTTGTGAAATATTGAATGGCAGCCTCCTGGCTCATTGGACATAGGGCTAGTGCGATGTGACTGTCACCCGTGTACCAGAGCAAGTCTTACCTGCTACTGTCAGTCTCAGTTTCCAAGACTATGAAAATGGCCATTTTATACATCTCATAGGATTTCCTTGAGAATTAAATGCAAAAAATATGCATGAAAGTGTCTACGACATTGACCGTGGTGTATAACAGGAGCTCAGGAAATCATCAGTTTCCCTCCCGCCGTGGTACATTCTTACAGTGGGAGCTGTCATTTGCATGAGTGGTTTGTATTTTTCGTTCCTAGTGCCGTCTCCAATATATTACCCGCAGTTCAGTCCAGAGATCATTTTTTCTCAGATTGTTGCTTTAGTTGTTTTCTTTCTCAGCTCTCCAAAAGAGCATGAGAAACAAGACCCACTGATAACCAGCTTCTTCTCAGTGGGACACAAGGCCAAAGGGTGAGAAATGTGAGCTGGAACTATAATGGGCTGTGAATTTGAGGGGCGGTGACTCATCTGTCATCCATAAACATAAAGGAAGGCTCTCACCAGCTTGGGTCCCAGAGACGGCAGGCAGGAGGGTGAAACCCTGAAACTCTGGATTTGGTCTGCAAGTATCGTGTGAGGCCTTGGCTCTAGAGACACTGCTTTTCTGGGTAACGTTGAGCAGCCCAGAATGTTAGAGCTGTGACAGTGGTCTGGTCTTATGAGCAGCAGCTGAAGTGATAGTCAGTGTGGTATTTGAGAACCTTCGTCAAAGAGGGCTCCTACAGGTGTGTGTTTCGGCATCAGTGTTGTCAGCAAAGTGAGGAATTTTGATAGGGAAACATTTCTGTTTCTGAGTGTATCTCAGTCAAAGAGCACTAGAGGAGAATGACATTGGCAGCCGTGTTTGGGGGACTGGATGGAGCTAGGTGAGAGCCAGAGTGGGACCGTGACAGTTGCTGTATGTGTAGTCTATTTATAAACCGATACAGGAGATGATGGAGCAGCAGCATACCGAAACATGTCTCCTCCTTACGTGGTTGGGATGTGGTAATATGACGCTGAGGTTGGGCCTGGGTGTTTGTAGACAGGCCTTACTCTCTGGAGGATCTTGGCCCAGTGTGCTTTATCACTCATCTTTAGTTTCCCTATCCAAACATGGGGTCAGTAATGCCTATGCTGTGGGATTATTTTCAGTGACTTAATTAAAGGAAACAATCCTTGTCACAAAGTCAGCCCTCAGATCATGTCTCCTAATATTGCTGCTGTTGGGATTCATATCAGACTTCAATATTTGACTAGCACCTTTAAAAAAGCCTGAATAGAATCTTGCATAAATATTCTAATCAAGTGCTTTGTCAAGAAGACGCCATTCTTCCCTTTTTAGGGATGACTTCTCTGCTCTGTGCCTTTCTCTCCGTATCATTGTTCTCAGAAACCAGTTACCCCGGCTGAATGGGGAGCCAGAGCTACACCGTGTGTTGCATTAGAGGGACACAGAGCCTCATGTCTGGCCCACACAGACAGCACCCCCTCCCCACACACCAAAATCCACAGCCCATTTTCCATTCAGCTTGCATTTCTCATCCTGTTCCTTTTGTAGCTCACTGGGGACAAGGATGAGAGACATGGGTGACAACTGCAAGGAAGAGGCATTTTACATTACACCTAGAGCAAGTTCCTGGCAGGGAGGCTGTTTAGATTCTGGTATCAGTCTTCTGAGAAAACTCTTTGTTACAGTTTCCCTCATCAACGTGTGTGTAGGGCGGGCCCGATTCTTATGCTGCGATTTTACAATGTGCACCTGTTTATGTGTGCATGGGTTGTACTGTTAATATTTTTTATGGGTCCTGCCCTTCAAAATCGCTCTTTAAAATCATGGACTGAATTAAAAGCATTTCACTGTGCTGTCATGCTGACTTGGCAAAAAGAAGCCTAAAACTTAGGAACTGTGAGATTTTTATTGGATGCATTATAAATCAAACAGGATTGTTGGTTTCTTACTTCAGGATCTGTAACCCACAGAATCTTAATTCCTACCTGTGTTAATGAGCAATCCAATAAAATTGAATGGTCACCATTATAGAGTATTTCAGAAAAAATCATTATTATTAACCTTACCTCTAGAGGACATGTTGCTATGAACACATTTTGCACCTTGTTAAAATTTCTTTGGGTTTGTAATGAGTGAGTCTGCTTTGAGCCAATATGCATCCATGTCCCCAGGTTCAGCATAATGTGATTTTAAGTGGCCACATCATTAACCTTTGAAAAATGGAGGAAGTCATGGAAAAATTAACAAAGAGAAACTGTAGCAGAGCAACTGCTATTAGCAAAATCAGATCTCCTGCTGATAAATTATGGGAAATTGGGGGGGACTTGGGGATATAGAATGAAACTGTATTGTTTTCATGACTTCTTTATTCTTCTGCTGATACATTTTTAAATTGTTCTTAAAAACTGATGTTTACCTTCGCTTGGAGGGTAGTTGAACACCTTCTTCTCCGTCTTCCCTGCCCTGTCCAGGTGGTGCTTACGAAGTCAAACAGCATCGATTCTTCCGTTCTTTAGACTGGAACAGTTTGTTGAGACAGAAGGCAGAATTTATTCCCCAACTGGAATCCGAAGATGACACAAGTTATTTTGATAGTATGTGCATTATCTTACATGATATATTGGTTTTGCCTTTATTTTATAATAAATGATCTCCACTTTTGAACCTTCTGACCTCATACCTATGAGTTCTTAAATGAGACATGGATTTGATACAGAAGCTCATAATTAAAATACCTAAATTAAAAACTGAAATTCTGAGTAATTGGAACTGTTCCCAATCATTTCTCTGTAGCTCGATCAGAGAAGTATCATCATATGGAAACTGAGGAAGAGGATGACACAAATGATGAGGACTTCAATGTGGAAATTCGACAGTTTTCCTCGTGTTCACATAGGTTTTCTAAAGTAAGTGAAATGTGGCATGAACACACAGAGTCTCTCTGGGAGTTTCCCACTGGCCAGATAGTTGGTATCCTGAAATTCTGAACAGGATGATAAAACTACTCTTTGGGGGTTCGGGGTCTCCATTTTGTTTAGGAAAATTGGCCCTATCCTCTTCATCCTGAGTCCCTACCCTACTGTGGAAGCATATTCCTTTCTTTTACAAATTAAGACTCCATTTTCTTAGAGGCACAGACTTGAACACAGAGTCATCTTTTCGGAGTATGTGACAGCTGTTCTTGTGACGTCCTTGCCTTGTATGATCCTCAGTCTAGCTCAGCACCAGGCTGTGGGGGTGTCGCCCCATTTCCTTTGTCTTATATTGGAAAAGGTGAGCTTCATTACATTCAGAGCACACTCCTGGTATTACACCACGCACAAACATGGAAGAGGCTCAGTCCTTGGCATACTAAACATATACAGGGACAGGTGACTAAGGAATGAGAAAGTCTTGTAACAGTAATAGAAATTGTAAGTTATATTGGAAGGGCAGTAGGAAGCCATGCTGGAATTTCAGAAATAGTAGGAGATAATAAAATTGATGCTTGAGAAGGATGATTCTTTTTTCTTTACTGATAGTGGTAAGATTTTAAAAAAAACAAAGAAAACGAATAGTTCTGACACAGAGCATGGCCCTAGAAAAAAAAAGAAATAAACAAAAAAGACTATCTCACTTCCTTTCTGCTATTTTCCATAGCTAGATGTTTTCTGTTGCCATGGCATTTTGCATGATTATTGTTTAGCTTTTCTGTAACATTTAGTGATTCGAAAGTGCTCTGTAGCTTTCTCTAAGTGATTACCTGGAGTGCATCTGCAAATTGGCCAGACTACCCTCCCTGTTGATAGGGATGACATAGTGGTGGGGATTTCCCTGGAGAACATGGTGACAGATGTGTCTCGCACTAAGAGGAAGGTTTTGCTAACACCAAATGTAGCTTAGACCAGTGCCTTCTTTCTGAGCCGTCAAAGCCAACCCCCAAACCCTAATTTTTCTGTGCCTTGGGAGGTGTTTCATTTTTCCCTGTCCTTTTCCCTATTCTTTAGCCACCTTCTTCCAAATCCCAGTAGTTGATGGGAGCTGGGTGCCATCCCCATGAAAGCAGCAGGGGCTGAGTAGGGCAGTAGGAAGTGCTTCTCTCTCTGGGCTCTGAGACCCCATTCTAACATACATTTTTCCCATGGGATGACAGCAATTCAGAAATGGACTGAGACCTTCGTTTTACCTAAGCTCTTATCCCATTCAGGAAACCCAGTACCAACATATGAGACTGCCTGTTTGTATGTGTGATCTGTAAGCCAAATACTTCTGGCTCTTATAACCAAGTGTGTGCTGCATTCCTCTCCCCTTTAGCACACCCCCCCCACCCTCTATGGTTATGTCTAACTGGGAATTTCTTTCCCCTTCTCAACCTTTCTCAAAACTTTTATATCATTTGTATAATATACACTGAAAGACCACCAAATTCCATGTACTGTCTGGGTAATGAATATTCAAGTTTCTAAAAAACTAAAATACTTAGCAATTATTGGTGGCTAGTATGACCAATAATTGTGTGACACATCACATATTAACAGATGCTTTGAAGACAATGAAAGTATGTAGAAATGAGAGAGTGGGCATGTGTACCATTAACTGTCAGATAAGATGACATGTGTGCAGAGACTTGAAGGAAGAGAGGGTGGGAGCTGCAAGGGTATCTGGGGAAGTGGACATCTTGCAGAAAAATCAACAAGAGGGAGAATAATTAGATGGTGTCAGGGGGTGTTGAGGAATGAGGGGACCTGATGATGCTGAAACTTGAAGACACTGAGGGTTCTTCAGTCACATGCTGTCCTAGTGCCCTATGAATGTAGCCCTATAAGAGTGGAGACAT
>NW_006203543.1:761861-765915 GCF_000334495.1 Tupaia belangeri chinensis | reverse complement strand
CATTCCTGCCTTCTTTCCACCCCCTCCCCACCCTCTATCCAAGTCTTGAAGCACATAATTTATTTTTCTCTTTGCACTCAATTCCAATTCATTTTCCTCCTTCCTACCCCTGACTGGTGGCCATTAAATCTTTTTCTGTGTTATTTTCTTTTTCTGATAGACTTCATGATTAAAAAGTAATCTAAGATGTGCATTGATCCCCAGGCTTAGAAACCCCAGTGCATCAATGGATTTTATTTGCAAATACAAAGTCTACAGTGAGATAACACGCAAGAGGGTAATGAATTCGTAACTCCCACACCAAAAAAAAATTACACACACACATACACACACACACACACACACACACACAAACACACACACACACCCCTTGACCCTTCATTCAGAATTCAAGTAAACAACATCAGAAAGTACTTTCTGAATACCTGGTCCCAGTTCAGGCTTTATTCATACTCTCAGGTTTTTCTCCTAGGACATGGGAATTTTTCTGACAAACTCTTTCTAGAAGATATTAATAAGCTCTGATTATTTGCCTTGTAGGTTTTCAGCAGTATAGATCGAATCACTCAGAATTCAGGAGAAGAGAAAGAAGACTCTGGAGACAAAACCAAAAGCACAACTTTGCCATCCACAGAAACGTTAAGCTGGAGTTCGGAATATTCTGAAATGTATGTGAAGGGCCTCCTTGGTAACACTGCAAGCAGCACTTACTGGTGCTGTGCTTCTTGAACTTGCATGCCTATCAGAATCATCAGGGGCCTTGTGTGAACACAGATTCCTGGGCCCTCTCTCAGTCTCCAATCCAGTAGATCAGTAATGGGCCTTGAAGACATGCACTGATAACTTCCAGATCATCCTCCTAGTCTGTGACCACACTTTAAGACCCGTGGCACTAGACACGTCTTAGTTAGGCTTGTCTGAATTCCATTTGTACTGGTTTCTTGTGCAGCTCACCTGAACACAGTTCTAGTGCATACACATGACTTTGTTCTTCTTTTTAATTAAGGCAGCAGTTGTCAACATCCAACTCTTCAGATACTGAGAGCAACAGACGTAAACTCAGCTCTGGCCTACTCCCCAAACTGGCTATTTCAACAGAGGGAGAACAAAGTGAAGCTGCCCCCTGCCCTGGAGACCCCCACGAGGAGCCGGAAAAGCCAGCTCTTCCTCCTGAAGAGTGTGCTCAGGAGGAGCCTGAGGTCACCACTCCAGCTAGCACCATCAGCAGCTCCACCCTGTCAGGTAACCTCCTGGGTGTGGGGCTTGTGTCCAGCACATTGAGAAGTGACTCCTAGTGCTCTGAGTCCCAGAGCTGGCCTACCAGGCAGTGAAGATGGGTATTTTATGCTGCCTTACTCCTTCTGCGACCCCATTTCTAGACTCAGGGATGACTGCCTGAGAGCATAGGTCAGATGTTTCCTTAGTGCTGGGCCATACAGCAGACAGTTCTTGCTTCCGTTTGACCTTGGAGACCGCTTTCACACACTCAGCTAGGTCCAGTGGGATCCTCAGACAGCCAGAAGATGCTAAGGGAGCCTATTCCTTGTTTTGATGCAAAGGCTTGTCTTACGGAGTTGCATCTAACTCAGAGTTCAGAGTAAGGAACAGTATCAACCTGTCAAAATTACCCTGAAAAATGTGGTGAGTGCCCTATCAGGTCCAGTAGCAAGCCAGTTTTCTTGCTAGAATTGAAATGGGCGCTTGTTTCTTTGAAGAAGTCAGCTTTCATTAAGGGCCATGTACTGCATCTTTCTCCACACTGGACTCACGCTGAGCACAGCAAGATGTTTATGCTGCAAGGTGGGCAGACACCTTCCAGTGCATCTAGGTCTAATGGGGGAAGGGTAGTCAGAAATCCCAGCATGCTCAGAATTGATTTTTTTTTGTGCATATGAAATAACTCCACTGCAGAGGAGAGTTACCCGTTTACTATTAGAGCTGAAGTAAGAAACTCCTGAGACACTATGCCTGTTTGGGAGGCACCCAAGGGGCTTGGGCCTTTTCTTTGAAAGCACAGTTGCAATGTTACCTTGGGGTGGAGTCATCTTCCTGACAACAGGAACAGTGTCTTCACAGGTTTTTAAAGTGTTCAGTGTATTGTGGATATTTCCTGGCCCATAAGAAAGGAGGTGTCCTCTGGGACCAGCAGATGGCATAATGGATACATCACTGGACTCCTATGTAGTCGACCACAGTTCGAGTCCTGGACCTGGTGGCTTAAATTCACCTTGGGTGTGTGTGCACCCAAGATCCTGAGAGGAGAATGGAGGAGAAGGGATTGTGGTGTGGTCATCCCACCTGGGGGGGAGGTGATTTCTTGCTTTCTGTCTCTGTCTCTCTCTGTCTTTCTGGCAAGTGCATGTGCCCTATAGCAAAAATCTCTCCAAAAGAAAAAAGAAAGGAGGTATCCTCATTAGGTAATCAAATGTGTACCTCCCACAGAAGAAGCCTTTTAGGTACTTTTAAAATTTTATTTGGCTTATAATAATTTTATGCACAACATATTCTTCTAGAGAACTATATAAGTGTGTGTGTATAATTTATGATTTTTCAAAAGTAAACTTTAGCTTAGAGTTGCTATATGAAATGTTTTCAATAATCCATATTCAGTATGCTATATTGATTACCATGAATGAGTTCAAGATTTTTCATAAAAATTTTTTCAATAACTGAATATTATAGTTTCAGCTCTGTTGTTTTTATAATTATTAGGTTCTTGGAAAAGTCATGATATATTTTTCTATGCAAAAATGCATCACAACCTTCCCAACAACCCAATATTTGAAGAAAACAGATTTTACAAGCTGAATTTCTCTCATCCTCACTAAGAAGTTTGGATCTAGGAAACTTCACATGTACTTTTAGTTTGCCCTGGTGACAAATGAGGTTCAGCTTTCTTCTGTTTGTCCACCTTAGTTCTGTCTCTGTGTTGGATAATTCCACTTATCCTAACTGCAAAGCCAAGGAAATAGTAATCTTGAAGTAGTGTGGAGACAACAACCTAGTAGTCTAAGATTCCTGACCACATTTAGCTCATCCTGGTAGTCAAATCAAATGCAGATTTCTCAGTATTTTATATTCCTGGTCACAAAGGTGCCTATCTCATTATTAATTATCTTCCTCTGAAGAGAGTATATTCACCTTGAGTTAAAATTTATCTTTAAAATGGCGAATTGTTTACTGTCTCTTAGTCTCCTCAACCTACTACCAGAGAGGTAGGAGGTGACGGAAGAGAATAGTGTCTAAGCATTTGATTGATTACTTTCATAATTAAAAAAAAATCTGCCTGGGTCCTGCCATGCATTTTGATTAATAGATTCAGCCTCCTTTCTCTTTCTCTCTCTCCCCCATACACAACTAAAAATAATCAAAGACCTTGGGGGATGTACAGAATAAAGAGATGAGCTGATTTGCTTATAGCCAAGGGTAATTAGAGAATCTGAAAACCGTGACTGCAGTAAAATTAAATTTGTTGATTTTTATATTGCTCCACCATCAAAAAGAAGGAACCCTTGACATTTGGAGAACATGCAGGTGACATTACCACCACGGGCAGAAAGGAAGCACACACTTACACGCAGTGCTGCAGACTAAGACAGCAGAGCAAGGCGGGGAGCAGTAATGGAAGAGGAGGTTGCACATCCACTCTCTGGCAGTTAGAGAAGCACAGCTTCATAGCTGTTTCTCTTTTCTCATATTTGAATCTATGCAGTGCAAAAGTCTTGGTGCTCAAATGCACCAAGGTCACTCCTTGTGAAGAGATTCAGATTTTTGTTGTGTACTTACCCACAATTCCATCCAAATCAAATGAGAAGGGACTGTGTTGTGTAACTTACCCAGAGGTAAGCTCACATGCTGTGAGATCAGCTTTTGACTTGTGAAGCCATTGTTACCAAGTTCTTAATACTTGATTTCTATAAGGGAATAAAGTAGACATTCCATGAAGTGAGAGTGAGTTTAGCATTAGGAACAAAAAAAAATGGTTGAAGCGTGCCATAAGATGGTCTTTCTTCCTGGATCAGATGGGGATTTTATGGACACTCATGACTCTTTC
>NW_006203543.1:745834-761356 GCF_000334495.1 Tupaia belangeri chinensis | reverse complement strand
TCTTTCCCTGTCCATACAGCACAGTAAATGTCCATGGAAGGTGCTGTGGTCAGGCTGCTCCCCAGGTCCCAGGCTGCTCCCTAGGTCCCAGGCTGCTCCCTAGGTCCCAGGCTGCTATGAACCTGGGCCCCAGCCATATAGTCTGTCCCACCTTTATGAACCAGGGCCAGACTGCAGCTGGGCAGTCAGGGTTGGACAGGCAGATAGCCGCGTGACAGACCATTAGCGAAGTCCAGTTATGCTAATGGGTTTCCACACAAGAATGTCACGTGGCCAGCACTTACAGGTTTTCAAAGGATCATTTATAATGTTATTAAATACTCGGCATGCACCTTGTATCTCAAGGTGATGACAGAGTTGATGATTTTTAAGCACTGGAGGCTTATGAATAATAGCGTTTAGAAGGAAACATGAGATGAGCATTCCTAAATGTTATCAATGATGTTTTAGAAAGGAAAAGAAAATAGAAAACTGATAACTGGGAAGGAAAGAACAGGAAAAAAAAAAAAAACCCCAGGCAGCTGCTCAGTTTCGGTTAGACCAAATGAGCCACCCCTGCTCAAGAACTTTCTTTATTTTTGGGCAGTGCCATCATCAGCTCCACACCAGTGATTCCCAGTTCTGCACCCTCCTGTTTCTACTCCTTTTGTGGCCCACTGAAAAAGGAAATACTCGTTGTTGTTGTTGTTGTTTTTTCACTTAAAAATAACTCCAGTCTCTATTAAGGACTAACAGAATTAAAAATGAAGGTGTGGCTTACAAAGGGTGAGAATCAGTATATGACACCCTGTCCACATTGAAAGCCAGGAAGATGAAGTGAGCTGTTGATTAATGTAGCAAGTAATATTCTTCATCTTGTCCTTCGAAATGTATAAGGAGCTTAGAGTGAAAAGTCACCTAGTGTGAGAAGGCAGAGGACACATGGCAGCCACTTCTCCAAGTTACACTCCTGAGCCGAGTGTGAGATGCCCCTTGGGAAGATGGGAGATGACGTGGACAGAAGCCTACCTAGAGTGATCAAATGATGTCCACACGTTGAAGTGCTCACAGCAGCATTGGTGATATGATGGTCGTTCACACCCCTGTGTGAAGAAGGTAGTCGTGGTGTTTGCAGGTCATGTTTGGTTTGTAACAAGATCTTTCATGGGTCAGGGGCAGGGAAGGAGAGTCATCTCTACAAGGGTTCTAAGATGTAAATAGAAAATAATTTATTCCTGTGCTTAAATGGAGTCGTTGACTGAGAATTTAGCAGACTGTGTAGGTTGAACGATACCTGAATCGACACCTCTCTGTCTCTCCCTCCTCCATGTCACCTTTCTCAAACCAGTCATGGGTTTTGAGTGTTTGGCTGACACCAGATGGACTTACTAGCCACATGGGGGTATGTTTCCGCATTCGTCCTTTCTCCTCTCTCCCCTCGCCTCTGTCTACCTCTCCTATCCTCAGTTTTCCTCAACGTGTTTATCCCTTCTTCTTTGTGCAGTTGGCAGTTTTTCAGAGCACTTGGATCAAATAAACGGACGAAGCGAGTGTGTGGACAGTACAGATAATTCCTCAAAGCCACCCCATGAACCCGCCTCTCACATGGCTCGGCAGCGATTAGAAAGCACAGAGAAAAAGAAAATCTCGGGGAAAGTCACAAAGTCCCTTTCTGCCAGTGCTCTGTCCCTCATGATCCCAGGAGGTAGAGAGACATCTACTTGCATGAAATTGTGTGATCTGTGCATGCCCCCTCTTCCCTCTCCCCGATTTGGAATGCTGATTGAGATGCAAAATGGCTTGCAGCAGTAACTGGTATCCCAGTACAGCTCTCCAGAGCTTCTGCCTGCGGATTCCTGACTTCTCCCGGCGGGACCTCCGGGCTCCCAAGAAGCATGTGCAGTCTGCATCATCTCCCTTTCTGCATCGGGGATGAAAAAGGCTTCCTTCCCATGAAGGCTCATTTTTGTCTCGTGTTTTCTTTCCTTTTCTTTTCTCCCCACAAGTTAAATGCTGCATTTTTCAACCTTGAATCATTTTGCTTCTCTAGACTATGTATCATTTATATACTTTCCAGAGCTCTTTACAGCATCTGTGTTGCAAAGCTAAGTATACTTTTTCCTTTCTAACTAATGAAGAAGTAGATACAGAGAAAGTAAGCTCTTCATTTCTGATAGATGCAGAGTCTCCGGCTGCATTGAAACAAGTTTTCCCCCACTCTGTCGATTGAGCTACGGTCCCTCCTACTGGTAGTCAAGTCATTCTCTGCCCTTTTTTGGAAAACTGGGCTTAATTATGGTTTTGTAAAATTGCAGTATTTTCCCACAACGTGGTTTTGTTTCTCCTGATCACCAAGTCTGTAGTCAACCCACTGACAGAGATGAAGTCTACACCCTGGTGGTTGTGATGTCACTCAGCTGACAACGAGAAAATGGAAGTGGGAATTGAGTTGTACCACAGATGGTTTGCATTTGGGAGAATACAGACCACGTATAAAAGGGATTATTTCCATTTTTAAGATTTCATATATGTGCAGGAAGAAATTTGATATGAACAAATGGTCATTTGCGAGTGTTGCTCACCCTAGCAGATTCAGGTTCTGAGAAACTTCCCACTTAACATGGAAAACAATCACCTATCTCCCTAGTCTAAATGACTCTTTGTAACCTGAAGGTGATGGCCCAGGGCAAGTTTACGGCAGGGAAGGTAAGATTGATAGGGTCCAGTTCACTTTTGAAAGCTGGTGGAGAACCCACACCTTGACAGAGTAAGGAAATTATTCTATTTGGGGGCAGAAGGGAGACCACTGTGAGCTAAACAATTTGGTTGTCTGTGTGTCCCACCTGCCCACCTCCCATATGCGTGTTTTGGGTTCTCGACTCACCAGCATGCTTCTCTTCACCCAGCCTTTCGATTAGACAAAAGGTAGCCAGCCAAAGGGACCCAGGGTGCCACCTTAGTCAGAGTGTGGAGGAACACAGACAGGGATACATCCAGCTTTGCTCGTTTTCGGACAAGTGTAAGAATTGAAACAGCACGTAGTGTGGATACTGTCCACTTACTGTGGCCACTGTGAGATTCAGCACACCCTGGTGCATCTTCAGTAGCACCGGGCACTTAGCCTGGCTCCACCAAGCTCACGTTTAAACTTCAGCATCTTTTCTAGGTCACTGCCTTTTTCTCTCTCATGCACATGCAGAAAGTTTTGCGTGGCCAATTAAGATCTGTTTAGGTTTACATGGGTGGAACAGTGATACAAACTATAAATGAAAAGCATGTTTGTGTTTTACTTCTTCTCTGGCACTGTAACAAAACTCCTTAGACTGGGTCATTTTAAGTGATAGAATTTATTGTCCACTGCTCTGGAGACTGGGAGGTCCAGGATCAAGATGGCAGCAGATTTAGTGTCTGGTATGGGCTCATTTCTCATAGATGGCACCTTCTACATGGTGGAAGGGGCAAACAGTCTCCCTCAGGCCTCTCTTACAAGGCGACTAATTGTATTCATGACCGACAGAGCCCTCATGTCCTGGTCACCTCTCAAAAGCCCGATCTCTTCATACCAATACATTGGGGTTAGGTCTCAACATAGGAATTTGGTGTGAGTAGGTACAAGCCATCAGATCATAGTAGTCTGCTCAGAAAACAGAAAACAGAGTAGAAATGGGTGTCTTGGAATATGAACTGAGTTTCTCTTAAAATTTCTATGTATTACCTACATTATCCTCTTAGAAACCTTCTCTTAGACATGCAGGTAATAGCTGAAAAGGGCCAGTTGTAACCATGGTAATGAGTCCTCCTTTGATAGAGAAGCCACCACTGCAGTGTCTTACTGATTAAAATTCTTTAATCTGTACTATTATAATAGCATATAATAACAACAGCCGGTACATTAATAAATTTTTTTCCTGCCCATGTTCCAAAAGGGCCATGTTAGTGTTATTTGGCACAAGATTCGTTGTCCCAGTGTCTTTTACCATGGTATATGCAGTATTCCTTGAGAAGGACATATGTGAAATATATCTTTTTATTCTTCCATTAAATGAAATATATTAAAGAAGACTGTCACAGCCAGAAAGTAGCTAACCTTTGTGTGTCTCTTAATTAGTGTAGAGAACTGGGAAATTATAACTTTAGAGTATTAATTGGAAAATTAGTTAAGGCAAACTGTAGAGTATTGTTGGAAGATTAGTTAAAACAGAAACACTTTGAAGGTTTCCTGGGCAGATTCTGTTTTGAAGTCCATGCTAGTTACTGTTAGAAATCTTTTTCTATTTTTTTCTTCCATCGTTTGCCTTTGGAAATGGATGGATTTGTTTTGTGACTGTGCTGCCCATCCCGGCAGGGCTCACGTGGTGAGAGCAGGCCAGCAGACACACGTGCGACCAGGATCCGTGTTGATGGATGCCTTCTCTGTTGCAGATATGTTTGCTGTCTCTCCACTGGGAAGTCCAATGTCTCCCCATTCTCTGTCCTCTGACCCTTCTTCTTCACGAGATTCCTCTCCAAGCCGAGATTCTTCGGGTGCTTCTGCCAGTCCACATCAGCCCATTGTGATCCACAGCTTGGGGAAGAACTACGGCTTCACTATCCGAGCCATCCGGGTGTACGTGGGAGACAGTGACATCTACACAGTGCACCATATCGTCTGGGTAAGACCAACAGCCTCTCGGACACGTTAGTTTTCATTTCTAGCCAAATGGGAATGGAGAAGTTGGCACAAGCATAATTCATATATTTTTTGTTAAGGTGGCTTTTCAAATCTGATGCAGTTTCCTTTTATTGCTCTTTTCCTTCACATGTATGTTGGAATTGAATTTGGCAAAAACTAATCATTTCTCATAGATCTGTCTGGTTTTCATATGTCATTATTCACTCTTATATACCAGTTGGTAGATATTCAGAGATAGTACTATTTCCATCCTTCTTTCTCTTTTTCCTTTTCCCCCGACCCCCAGCATTCTTTTTAAAAATATCTATTCTTGGGGCCAGCAGTTAGTGTAATGGCTATGTCGTTGAACTGCCATGTAGTTGACCATGATTCAAGTCCCAGACTTGGTGGCTTAAACTCACATGGGGTGTGTATGTGTGCATGCCCAAGATCCTGAGAGGAGAATGGAGGAGAAGGGATTGTGGTGTGGTCATCCCCCCTGGGGGGTGATTTCTCACTTTCTGTCTCTCTCTGTCTTTCTGGTGAGCGCACATGCCCTATAGCAAAAACCTCTCCAAAAAAAAAAAAAAATTACCTATTCTATTAACTTTTCTAAGGAATCACGTTTTAGAAAGATGACTAAAGAGCACTAATATCCATGCCTTTTTTATTTTCTATTAATATAAGAAGCTTAAGGATCATTACTTAAGGACTAATTAACTCAGAACATTTTGTCAGAAGGAATAGTAGGTGTAGGTTTTCTCTTTTTTTTACAAACATCCGCTCTCCTTTTGGAATTCAGAATGTAGAAGAAGGGAGTCCAGCGTGCCAAGCTGGACTGAAAGCTGGAGATCTGATCACACACATCAATGGAGAACCAGTGCATGGCCTTGTTCACACAGAAGTTATAGAACTGCTACTAAAGGTACGTTTTGTGTGTGTGTCATGACTATGCAAATGAGGCAGGTAGCCCAAGGAACTAATACGAAGGGAGTAGTTTCTCTATGAAACACCCATGTAATTAGTCTCATTACGGAGAAAATAGCCTGAGGTTTTATGTCAAGTCAAAGATACTATGAATTCTCTGGTTTTTTATCATGAAATAATGTTCCTCTATCTGCATGCGCATTCCCTAGTTCATTTTACTTCTCATCCTAAATCGTAAATAGTAAGAATTCTCTGTTTGTATGCCTCATGGGAATTTTCTTTACAAACATTTGGTAGATTTTATTCTAGTGCACTAAAAGACAAAGCAGTGTTAAACTGTGAGATCAAATCTGAAGGTGCAGCCTGACAGTTGGAGTTCCTTTGAAAAACAGAATTGTGAATGTACTAAAGATTATAAAAATAAATTCTAGTGGAAAAAGAGATTCTACCAATCATTAGGCTTCTTTTGCTTCCCATACACATGAACTTAAATGGGGCTCAATCTTGTTTAAAATGTAAGTGAAATAGTCTGTGGAGTAAGGAGATCCCAGGAAGCGTGGATATAAATGGCTCAGTGTACACATGGGTCCTCTCAGGTAGTTCTTCAGCTACTTGCTTTGCCCCCTGCTGACTATAAAGCTTTAACTCCAAATATCAATCTGGTTAAAACACATGAAAATGCATATGAGTTGGATTTTAAGCTTTTCAGAAGAAAAGAAGGCTAATTTATCTGTGAAGAGAAATGCAGTTCCTTCTCGTAGGATTATTTTATACATGAAACATTTTGTGACCAATCTCTTGCTTCTTAAGCATTATGCTTCAGACTATGTAGGAGGCTACCAGCCAGAGAGATGTGAGTCATGGCTTTAAAAAACCCACAGCCTACACAGACATGATAAAGATAAAGCATGCACGTAAACAGGCATATCTGCGTCATTTACGTGATGCCCATTCAGAGAGTTTCTACAGCACTCGCTATGCGGTGGGTACCGTTGTAGACATTGGTAACATGGACATTGATGTATGGCCTTTGCCTCAAGAAATATGGGAGATGTTTGTCAGTAAATAGACAGTTTAATGAGTCGGGACTGGGGAATGTCATATTTTCGGAGAGAACAGTCTATGAGTAGGGAGAAGCATCATAGAGAAATGACCCTGAACTGAAACTTAAAAGAAAATGAGGAATGTAGCAGCCACTGCAGGAAAGTGGGTGAGTGAAACGTTCAAATGCAAGTGCCATTCTGAGCTGACCGCAATAGCTCACTCAGGTAGATGCTACCACTGAGCAGGCTGAGGCCATGTGGGAGGCCTGAGTTTGATTCCTGGCTCACCTTCAAAGCCAGGTACAATGGATTGCACCTGTAGACCCAGCTCCTCAGGAGGTTGAGGTAGGAGGATCCTGACACAGAGAGACCTTGTATTCAAAATAAAACAAAACAATATAAAATAAAATGAACAAAAGAAAACCTAAACAAGGACAGTTAAGTGACTGCTTTCCTCCCTCCCCAACATTCCCCAGCCCACATAAGTATATTCTTCAAAAGATCAGGGTTCCAGCCTGAGTTCCAGGCGTAGTAAATAGCATGTGTATCCAGATGTCCAGTGCGCAATGCTGGTACGAGTTATTCCCAAGGATTAAGGTATAGCATTCGTGAGACTTTGGTGTTAGGTTCAGGCCCAGGAAGGCTGTGGCTCAGTAAGAGTGTAGATTGAGGTGAACCACAGGGCTGCCTGTGCTATATCCAAAGGTTACCATAGAGGAGCAAAGGACCACGTGGTTGTGTCCCAAGTCATGTCTTGCTGCACATGCCTGTGGTTTGGTAGCAAAGGCCTCTAGATGACCGGGTTTGGCCCACTCGCTGGCTGTATGTAGTAAGCAGAAACAAAGGCCACTTCCAGCACTGACACTTCTGCACCTGTGGGACACTCAGCATCTATCTCTGATAATATTTCCTGTTCAGTGGGTAGGAAACATCTATCTCAGAGTACGTGTCTAAGAAATGGAGGCCAAGCAAGATTGCTAACTTGGAGAACCCTCAGCTGTGAAAGTCACCCGAAATGACAGACTGACCAAGACACAAGGGAGGAGGAGAGAGAAAGATTCATAGAACTTCCTAGCTGCTTGTCCCACATACTTGATCTTATGGCCCAGGTACTCATCAGCAGCTCTCAGAGCCGCCCTCTGTGGATGAGGGCCCAGGAAAATACTTTTACTCCTTTGTCCCCTATATCCTATGTATAAGCCTTTCCAGTTGGCAGGAAATGCAAAGGTAAGGTAGATAAAGGTGCTTACTGTCTCTCAAATGCTTCATGAGCTTTTCTTTTTTAGTTCTTCTCCATTCTCCTCTTGGGATTTTGGGTGTACATGCACATGTGCCTGGTGTGAGTTTCTAGCCACTGGGTCTAGGACTTGAACTGTGGTAGGCCACAAAGTCCAGTGCCTTAACCACTATACCACCTGCTGGCCCATCGTAGGCTTTTCTAGGTGCTCACCTGGACTCCTTTGTGATCTTCATTATGCCAGAGAGTAAGTCAGTGTCCCAGAGGTGAGCTTCTCTTGGTTGTCATTCTTACTAAAACTTTTCCAAATCTTGCCAACATTGATTAAAATAAAGTTAAAAGGATTTTAAATGTTAATGTATCTTTTGTTTTTTACATTCTTTGTGACAGTATTGTGTTACTTGTTGACTAGCTCCTGTCACATGTTTCTTTATATTATATCATATACGTGCTTGTAAGATTGTGACAAGAAACAATCAGCTGAAATGTATGTATGTCTCACATCTGTGGTAGCCTCCTGCAGGGAAATATACATTCATTTGGCTGAGGCATAACCGATCATTGTTAGGATTTTTTTTATTAAATTATTTTTATGTTAAACCTCTCTTCCTGGACCAGCCAGTGGTATAGTGGTTAAGGTGGGACTGGGTCCCACATGGCCCATTGTGTGATTCAATCCTAGACTCGGCAACTTAGAAAACACTCAAGGACTTGTGTGTGTGCATGCCCCAAATTCCAAGAGGACGCAAAAATGGAAGAGAACGGATTGTGGTGTGACCATCCCCCATAGGGGCTGCTTTCTTCCTTTCCCCTTCTTTCTCTCTCTCTCCCTTTCTCTCTCTCTCTCTCTCTCTTTCTCTCTCTCACATACACACACTCTGCAGCAAATTAAAACAAACAAACAAAAACTTTCTTCCTGCTTCTATGAAATTTAAATTTATTTCCCCTAAAGGTTTCTGGCAAGGTCTCAATAGGATCAGATGAATCTCATTTATAACATTTTGTGCTCATCTGGTTATGAAGCACCTCCTACAACCTAAAGCCTTCATTCCTGGCCCCAGCCAGTGTGGGTCGCTAAAAACGTTTAACCATGATGTGGTAGAGAGCCGTCAGCACCCTTTGAAGTTGTGGTGTGCTCCGTCAGAAATCCAAGGAGAGGATCCTGCCTGTGGTTCATAAATGCAGCACTCCAGAGGAGAACCTAGAGTAATGAGAGAGGATACTAGGGATTTAAGCATCTGCCCAGTCAAGTGTGTAATCACGCAGCTTCCTTCCAAACTGAACCAGCAATTCTTGAACAGAGAGTAAAGTGGTATCAACACTGGCTTTTATTGGTTTAACATCAGGGTAGTAGCTGTATTCTAATAATCTTAGATGCTACTTACCTGATTTTTGTTGTTGTTGGTTTGTTTGTTTATTTTACTATAGGGCACATACTCTCACCAGAGAAAGAAAGACAAAGAGAGAGAGAGTGTGAGAATAT
Source organism: Tupaia belangeri chinensis (assembly GCF_000334495.1). Taxonomy (NCBI): domain Eukaryota; kingdom Metazoa; phylum Chordata; class Mammalia; order Scandentia; family Tupaiidae; genus Tupaia; species Tupaia belangeri. The sequence continues at coordinate 752,036 of NW_006203543.1, read as the reverse complement.
GTGTGCATGCACCCTCCAGAGGAGACAGCCATACCACAATCCCCTCTCCTCCATTCTCCCTTCGGGATTTGGATTTTGGGCACTCACCCACATGCACCCAGTGTATTTTTCAAACTGTCAGATCCAAGACTCAAACCACCTCACTGGACATGTGAATCCACCTGCCTTAACCATCACTGCACAGTGGCCCCCACACAGGGTTTGATACTTACGAAGTATTTTACAAAATCTCATGACACCCCTAGAATAATATAGAGAAGTTATGACACAGAGCTATATGCAGAAGTCGACTTCAGAAAGTTCATAGAGAACAGAATTGAGTGTGAGTTTATTTTGAAATCATGCGTGATTTATTCTTAATATCCATTTCCCATTGACTTCATGAGGACCTCTCATTCATGTTTAGAAATGTGCATACAACATTTATCTTTGGAATTATGAACATGGGAAATAAATGCTTTCCATGCCTCATAGCTTCACATTTGGTCTCATTTCCCCTCACCACTTCAGAGTGAGCCTGTTCTGGAAAGGCCAGTTTCCGGGCACAGGGAAGCATCCCAAGTCGCTCAGGTTCTCAGAGCCATGTGTACAGAACTTTATGGTTACCCAGCTCGGCTTCCTCTTAACTACATGAATCCCTTACAGAGCTCCCTTCAGCCTTGCCATAAACCTGTCCCGCCACAAGGAGTGAGCTATCACCGTTCAGTTCTAAATGGCATCAGTGTTTCTTTTTGTTTCATTTTTAAAAATTCTTTTCAAAACATTTTTTTTTTTTTTGCTAGAGTGTGTGTGTGCTCAGCAGAGAGACAGAAGGAAAGGGAGAAAGACCCTCCTTGGGAAATGGCCATGTCACAATCTCTTCTACTTCATTTCTCCCTCTTTTCAGGATTTTGGGCATGCACGCATGCACGTGCCTGGCATGTTATTCAAGTCTGGAACTGGAACCGTAAGGTCAGCCATGTGGGATCTGGCTGTCTTAACCACCAGACTATGGAGCCAGCCCAGTATCAATATTCTAAGAGAAGTCAGTGGGTAGACTAAACTCTTTCTTCACACACTGTCGTTAAGGGTGGAGACCAACCTTGTCATATCCCTGCTCATGTGATAACTTGCCAGGCTTAACTTCTATAACTCAGGAAACTCTTTGTTTATTTCGTGCAGCATTAGTTTATATCCCCAGTGTGCAAAAGGAGCCTTAATTCAGCCCTTGCTTCACTTAATTTCCACAAACTCTCAGGAGTTTCTAGACACTGAAGTGGGGATGGTCAAACTGCATCATTACCATCTTCACGAACTCCAAGGGTAACCTAAGAACGATGGCTGGACCAGCTGTGGTGGTAAAGGAGGCTGGATCTCACATTGCCAGCAGCTTGGTTTGAGTCTCATACCTGGCAGCTTAAAAACCAGGGTGGGTACATGTGTATGCATGCCCAAAATCCTGAAAGGAGGAAGGAATGGAAAAGGGATTGTGGCTGACCACCCCCTCAGAGTGCTTTCTCACTTTCCTTCTCTGTCTCTCTGCCCCCGACAAGCACACACACCCTCTGGAGAATTACAGAAGGAGAAGACATTGGCTAGTGGAGCAGGAGGCTTCAGTTCCTGCCATATGCTATTGTGCTTTACAGGAATAAACGTGTGTAACCCTGGCAATTAACAGTGGAAGTAGGTGCTGTGAACATAAATGTACCCATTTTACAGATGGAAAAAGCAAAGTTGAGAGAGTGACAGTCTCCCCACTAGGGAGGAGCAGATTTGCACACGGGTAGTACAACTTCAGAGCCTGCACTTTCAGCCACAATGGCATACTGCTGTACCCGTGGAGTCTCAGGATGCCTGTCACTTACAGTCTTATGTTCCAGGGGGAACAGTGGCAGCACCAGATTACACTCTGTGTGAAACATAAGGACTTATAGCAGGGGACCAGCAGGTGGCGTGGTTTCTAAGGTGCTGGATACTCCCACATGGCCAACCACGGTTCGAGTCCCAGATCTGGTAGCTTGTTTTCTCCCTCCCCCACCGCTCTTTGTCTCTCTGTCTCTCTCTGGTCAAATTAAAATGAATGAATAAATTTTTTAAAAAAGAGGACTTACAGCAGAAGTTCTGAATAAGGAGAGATGATGTCTCACTCGGTGGTATCAAAGAATTAGACTCTGGAAGGTGGATGGAGATGCAGTACCTGGAAAGGGGATGTGAAATAGTCTAGGAAAAATGGAAAGGTGTATCAAGACAAGGGAAGGAGGGATCTGCAGATGGCATAATGTTTATGTCTCTGGACTCCCATGTAGTTGATTGTGGTTCGAGTCCCAGACCCAGTGCCTTAAAATTCACACTGGAAGTGTGTGTATGTGTGTCCAAAATCCCGAGAAGAGAATGGAGAAGGGATTGTGGTATGGCCATCCCCCCTTGGGGGTGATTTCTTGCTTTCTGTCTCTTTGTGTCTCTCTGTCTTTCTGGTGAGCTTACATGCCCCATAGCAAAAACAAAACAAAACTAAAACTAAACTCAAACTCTCTTAAAAAAATGAAAAACCCAACAACAAAAGACAAGGGCAGGAACTCTCAAGATACATAACGTGTATGAGAGGGCCAGTGGGCTGGAGGCTCTGGGTGGGTCTGCACAGAGGGGAGGAGTCAGAGTAAGGTGCAGGCAGGCAGGAAGGAGCCAGCTCCCATCTGTGCTTGCAGAGAAGGGAATATAAAAACAGTCCAGTGTGGCGCGTTACCCAAGGCCAGCTGATAAACTAACACAGAGCCAGACTGAGGGAAGAGATTGGACAGCCTGACTAGTGTATTCAGTTCAGCCAGCTTAAAATAATTTCCCTCCCACTGTGCACTAATCAGGGGAACAGTTTAAAGTAAAAGTGAATTAACTGAACACTTAAGTGTCGGTGGCCCATATTTTTGTTGTTGTGGTTTTTCAAAATAGTGTCACAGAACTTCTTTGAGAAGAGATAGTAGCTCATTCATCAAGACTAGGTCATTGCAGATGAGCCAACCTGGTACGCCACCCTGAGTTGTTCAGGTAGCACTAGCTGTACCAGATGGCTCCACCAGGTGGCAGGCTTCACAAATCTCGCCTGTTGTTCATTTCCAGTCATTTACCATTTGTAATCATTAATGTTTCCCACCTCGTGTGTGTACCCTACCACGATTGTGTTTATATTTCCTCACTGAGAACTCCTCTTTGGTAGAAAAACACGAATCAAGTGAATTGTCCTCTAACAGCAACAGGTGGAAACAAGAGAAAACGGGATTTGTTTCTCATAGGGGCATGGGGCATTGCAAGCTGTGGTCTTCACTAATTTCTGATGAAAAACGTACAGGATTATATTTACCTTACACATGTTATGATATGTTTCTATCTCTGTTTCTTCCTAAGACTCTACTTTGTGTCTTGAGTCAATCAGGTGTCTGGTTCTCCATCACTGCCTGTCGAGCACAGTCCTGCACCGTGCCAGGCACGGGTGACAGAGGGGCCAGGGTGTGTCCTACCCATGCATGGCGGGTGATGGTAGGAGCAGCAGCAGGGGTGAGCACAGGAGAGCCAGGCCCAGGCTTGAACGATGGGCTTCGTGATGTTGGAAAAGAAAAGTCTCAGGGTTTCTGAATCTGTTTTCTCATCTGTAAAACAAGGATAGCAGTCTGTCCCAAGTCACAAAGAATGAAGCAAACAACCTTCGTGACCTGGTTATGAAAATGAAGTAAGAGAAGATACATGGACAATGGCTTAAAAATTACACGCCAGGTGGTATTGCAAATAAAGCAATAATGCTGAATTGTATTAGAAATGATGATATCTTTTCTAATAGAGTTCAACATTGACTGAGTCCTGTTAGAAAAGAGTCTGACTGGATCCATGCTCAAGTGGAACATGTGATAGAGCAGCCCCTGGGCTCGGCATGGCTCTGCGTGTCTGTTCTGTGAATGAACATGGGAAAGGACGGAAAGGACTTCAAAGATCAGCTCCAAAAGCCTTCATCATCCCCTTCCTTTACCATAGGAAAAAAGAACATTTCAGCGTGGCCCCATGCAATTTAATAAGAAAAGCTCTCAGTCCAACAATACCTTCAGTAGTAGACCTTACATTCTCATAAGCTAAATTTATTTTTAAGCTTATTTCATTCTTAAGAGTGAGAGCCAGAGAGTAAGGGGGAAGGGATGGTAAGTACCTCAGCAGACCTCATTCTCACACACTTCCCCTGCCCCAGCCAGCCAGGATTGTGGATGTGTGCACCTGGAGTGGACAGCTCCACCAGGGAACCAAACTCAGATCTTCCTATGGGCCACTTAAGCAGCATATTAGCCCTGCACCACCAAGCTTGTCCTGAATTTGCCATTTAAAGAATAAATAGTCAATAGAATGCAGATCGAGCGCTACCAGCAGATAAAGGTTTGCTTTTGAAGTGTTGGCATTTGCATATGGAATGCATAATTTATTCTTTCAAAATGAAACCTTTTTTTCTTCTGAAAGTTCAAACCCCGTTTTCCTAAAATGTTTTCTATAAATATGACATTAATATGAGATTCTATGTTCTTAGATAGACAAATAACTCTAAAACCAGTAATTAAATAGCAAGACTTTTCAGTATTAGACTGAGACATGAACTTATCATTCCTTTTTTTTTTTTTTTTGGAGAGGTTTTTGCTGTAGGGCGCATGCACTCACCAGAAAAACAGAGAGAGAGAAAGCGAGAAATCACCCCTCCAGGGGGGATGGCCACACCATGATCCCTTCTCCTCCATTCTTCTCTCAAGATCTTGGGCATGCATTCACATGCATCCGGCTTGAGTTTCAAGTCACCAGGTCCAGGACTTGAACCTTGGTCGACTACGTGGGAGTCCAGCAACGTAGCCATTACACCAACTACTGGTTCCAGAACATATAATTTCCTAATGAAATACAAATAACTCAGGTAAAAAAGCGACAGTATTAACTCTTATAAGAATTGGAACTAGGGGCCAGCCCTGTGGGAAAGTGGTTAAGCACTGTGCATAGGGAGCCAGATCCCAAATGGCTGAATGCAGTTCGAATCCCATTGCAGATGGCTTGAAAAACATGCCAGGTCCATGTGTGTACATGCCCAGAGTGCTGATAGGATGGAGAAATAGAAGAGAAAGGACAGTGACATCACCCTACCCCATTGGGGATGCTTTCTCTCTCTGAGTTCATGTGCCCTCTGGCTATTGATGGAAAAAAAAAAAAGAATTGAAAACTAGAAAATAATAGTGAGGAAGTAGTTAAATAAAATTTGATTAAACCATCTGATGGTACATATTTAAGATTTATTTATTTCCATTTATTATTATTATTATTATTATTTGAGCAGAGAGAAAGGGAAAGTGAGAAAGGAAGCCATGAGGTCCAGGACTTGAACTATGGTTGGCCATGTGGGAATCTAGCGCCCTTAGCCACCATGCCACCTGCCGGCCCCTCTGATGGAATATATCATGCAGCCAATGAAAATCACGTTCTTGGGACTGGCAGGTGGTGGAGTGGTTACAGGTGCTAGATCCCGACGTGGCTGACTGTGCTTCGAGTCCCAGACCTGACGGCTTGCTTTCTCCCTTTCCCTTTCTCTATCTGGTCAAATTAAAAAATAATAATAGGGAATGGAATTAAATAAATAAATAATTCTTTTTTTAAAAAACCATATTCTTAAAGAATAATTAATAATGAAGGTAAAGTTTCTCAAAATTATGTAATATGAGATGACAAACCAACAGAAAGCTATAAGTATAGTTAGATTGAAATTGCTTATGAAATATTATCAATATACATGCACATTTATAAATGCTGAAAAAAGACCAGCAGGAAAGACGTTAAAATATTACCAGCAGTAGCTGGGTGACAGGCTTCTGGGTAATTTTTAATTTTTCTGTTTTACTTTACTATTCTTACAATGGTGTGGATTACTTCCCAAATCAATGAGGAGAAAAATAGTTGTTATCATTTGAACAGCCATTCAGGCAAGCAGGTGGCGTAGTGGTTCAGGTCCTGGACTCCCATGTGATTGACCATGGTTCGAGTCCTGGACCTGATGGCTTGAAACTCACACTGGGCATGTGTGCACACATGCTCAAAATCCCAAGAGGAGAACAGAGGAGAAGGGACTGTGTGTAGCCATCTTCCCTGGAAGGTGGGTTCTTGCTTTCTGTCTCTCAGACACATAGGCCATATAGCAAAAATATCTAAAAAAAAAAAC
>NW_006203543.1:739952-745291 GCF_000334495.1 Tupaia belangeri chinensis | reverse complement strand
AGAGGCCATAGAGAAAAAAAATTCAAAAAAAAAAAAAAAAAAAAAAGGAACAGTCATGCCCATCCCTGCCATGTGTAATCCCTCTGTCCCTGGTGATACCAAGCCCCTTCTCCTTACAGTTCCTATATTTTCAAGATCAGTGCCATCTCTGACTGTGAAAGGACACGTTTCTCCCTGGGTACTGTGGAATTCAGGAAGAGGCCATTGATGCCAGAGTGACTGTCCTCCTGCCCTGGGCACCCCTCAGCCCGGCAGCTGCCTCCATCTCCGGAGCGTGGTCAGGCCGCCCTGTCCCGGGATGGAGTACACGAGCACAGGACCCCCCCACACCTCCCGGGAATTACCTCACTGCACATGACCTGGTGAAAGAGACATTTCCTACTATCGGGCACAAACTTTCCAGCTCTACGAGCTGACAGGTTTCAAGGCGATGGAAAAGAAAATTTTTTAAGCAATTTAAGTCTTACTTAAATTTTGCTACTCTATGCTTGCTAGGACAGAGGAAAAATACAAAAAGGAGAAACAAGAATAATTAAGACTAGACAACACTGGGGACATTGTGATTAATAAATGCGGATGAAGATCACTGCTGCCCAGATCCCGTCTGTGTGTCACAGTCGGTGCTCAAGGCTCTGCAGGCTTTCCCTGCTGTCATCCCCAGACAAGCCTCTGAGATAGGGCCATATTAGCTGTACAGAGAATAGAGCCGTGGGCGGGGAAGCTGCCTGCGCAGGTCACACAGCTTGGATTGGAACTCACATCCATGGACTTCAGAACCCACCCTCTTCAGTGAACTTCATATTTTGCTTTCCATCTCGTTTATATTCTGTCAGGATTTGGTTGGCTGAAGTTTCTTTAGAATTGAGAAGCCTTTTATATATCTGTGCATATCAACTTTTGTCTTCAAATCTCTTATCTCTTCTGATCTGGCTTCATCACAGCATTTCCCATTAATACCACCTCATCTTTTTTACAGAGTGGAAATAAGGTGTCAATCACTACCACCCCATTTGAAAACACATCAATCAAAACAGGACCAGCCAGGAGAAACAGCTACAAGAGCAGGATGGTGAGGCGGAGCAAGAAATCTAAGAAGAAAGAAAGTCTAGAAAGGTTGGTGAAACCAGTCTTCTTTGTGAGTTTGGTATATACACTTAGCAGAGAAAAGTTACTTGTTACTTAAATGCGTACAGATAAGAGCGATCTGTTTCTCTGTAAGAAATGTTGGCTACAACTGACATATATTTATTTATACATTAAAGTTCACATGTATAATAGCATTATTTTTCATGAGTAAAGGACTTACATTATAGAAGGATTTAGATGGCTTTTTTATCCCGTGTGATGACCATGCAAAGTCCTCAGCTATGTAAGCCTCCAGACTTCATTTCATTTGAGTTGGATTTGAGAAACTAGACCTTCAGGAAGTTTTTCACATTAAATCTACATTTAAAATGTCCTTACATTATCTAAAAATAAACAGCTGGTATTTTTCTAAACCAGCTAGCTATTCCAAAACAACTGTATCTTTAAAGCTTCCAAATAAGCCTAGAAATAAAAGGGCTTTGTTTTACAACCCTAGCTGAAAACCAAAGTAGGTTGTACACACGTGCACTCTGGGAAGCACTGACCTGTTGCCTTTTCGAGCTCTCTGAAGACGCCAGCAGATGTGAGTCTGTTTCTGTGGAGACGCTCTTGCCAGGCAGCTCCCTGGGTGTGGCTCTGTACATTGCTGCAGTATCTCACCCTCACCACCTGGGCCTAGTGATTCTCACCGTAGAAAGAGGATTTCTGATGGCAGAAATGTAGGAAAATAAGCACATGGAAGATGAACGGTTTGCTAAATCCAGGGCAAGCAAAGTTATACAAGAAAGGAAACAAAATTATGTATTCCATGGCCCAAGTATGAACAGTATTTATGATACAAAATAAAACACCAGTCATTTTTCTAACCAAAAAGTTACGTTTCTCCATATTTGGAAGAGTAAAAAGAGGAGAAGTGTATTTGGTTGGAAGTCAGAAAGGAGTTGTATAGAAGCTTGTTCTCGTTTTCAGTAGCAGGAAATCAACAGAATTTCTAGAACTGAAAAAACTTAAAAATACCAGTGTAAACATGCTAGTTGACAGTATACAGACAGAAAAAGAAGCAGGTAAAATAGTAGAAAGTGGTTTCTCTAGGAGTGGAGGGAAAGGAGAGTAAAGGGTTTACTGTTTTTCATTGTAAGTCTATAGAAATGTCTGACAGTTTAACAAGGCACTAGTTTAACAAGGCGCTAGTACTTTGATCGCATACCAGTTCTGGGCTCCACCTCTTTTCTCGTTGTCTGTGTTAATGATTCTCTGTGCACCAAGAACACACTGTTTCAGGGTAGTGATGTTTAGACCTTCTCTTTAAGCACACCTCGGGCGGCTGAGGGTAGCTGGAGGAAGCAGAGCTCTCTGCAGCCACGTGCTCCGATAAGCCGGCAGAAGCTGTGCTCCTGGAGCAGAGTACACAGTCCCTTCTGCAGCAGCACAGTGCTGTCACTCTGCTGCTACAATAAGCTTCACCTTTCCCCGAGTTTCTAGGAAAATGTACAGCCTACATTGCCATCTGGAATATACAAGAGGCCCCATGGAAGCAATGTAGCAAACAGCGCTTTGTAGGGCTGCCCAGTATGGAACCTTGAGGAATTCTATATCAAAGTTACTATTTTTTCTAGAGACTCACTTGGCATTATCTCTTATAAACCATGTCAACATATTTGGGGGGTGTTCTCAGAAGCCTTCAAAGCATACCTTCCTCATAAACCTAACAAACAAGTAAATATCATTTTTTTAAAGAATTTTTTATTTAGGGGCCAGCAGATGGTTAATGGTTATATCGCTGGACTCCCACATAGTCAACTGCTGTTCGAGTCCCAGACCCAACAGCTTAAAACTCATGCCAGGCACATGTGTGTGTATGCCCAAAGTCCTAAGAGAATGAAGGAAAAGGGATTGCAGTATGACCACCCCACCACCCCCCTGGAGGGTGACTTCTTGCTTTCTGTCTCTCTGTCTCTCCGGGGAGCGCACACACCCTACAGCAAAAATCTAAAAACAAAACCCCCAAAATAAAATTATTTAATTAATTTTATTTATCACCTTTATTATTTTTTAATTTGCTATAGGGCATGTGCAGAAAGAGAAAAACAGACAGAGAAAGAAAGTGACAAAGCAAGTTGCCAGGTCTGGGACTCAAACTGCAATTGGCCATGTGAGAGTCCAATGCCTTAACCACCACACCACCTGCTGACCTCAGTGAATACCATTTTAATGTATTTTATATTTTTTCTATTTCCTCTGTTCTTCTTAGAAGTGTTTGGATTAAAAGAACCTCCATTATATATAGGCGGGGGGCGGGGGGCTTCAGAAAGTTCATGGTAAATGTGTATTATGAAGAAAATATGCAGGTCAGTTGGTGGTGTGGTGGTTAAGGCACTGGACTCCCATGTGGCCAACCATGGTTTGATGCCTGGACCTGGCAGCTTGAAACTCATAAACTCATGCCAGGTGTATATGTGTGTGTGCCCAAGATCCCAAGAGGAGAAGGTATTGTAGCATGGCCATCCTCTCTGGGAGGTGATTTCTCACTTTCTGTCTCTCCAGTGAGTGCATGTAGCCTATAGCAAAATCTCTTAAAAAACAAACAAACAAACAAAAACAAAACCAAAAAAACTACAAGGATTTAAAATTTTTGCATCAAAATAAATTCATGTTTAATTCTATTCTTCCTCATCCTGTCAAAAACTAGTCCTATATAAGTCATAAAATTGTTTTAATAGAAAAGTGGCATTCTCCTTTTCAGTAGAATCTGCTGTCACATCCCAGTCTCTGGCATAGAGGCTTTGAACTGAGTACACTGGTATGGGGGCGGGGAGGCAGGAATGGCTCTGAAAGTAAACTCTCTGATCCGCTTTTTCCTGCTTTCCCTCTAGGAGGAGATCACTTTTCAAAAAGCTAGCCAAACAGCCTTCTCCTTTACTTCACACCAGCCGAAGTTTCTCCTGCTTGAACCGATCCCTGTCATCAGGAGAGAGCCTCCCAGGATCCCCCACTCACAGCCTGTCCCCTCGTTCCCCTACACCAAGCTATCGCTCTACTCCTGACTTCCCGTCTGGTGAGTGAGGCCCCTGGTCTAGACAGAAAGAGAACTGAGAGGAGTTGATATCATCTTCTTAAACTCCAGGGAACGTGAGGCTTATTCCAGCTGACAGAAGGCAGTCTGAGGGTGTAAATGACATGGACAGGATTTACAAGAGGTCATTAGATGGGGATATCCTACCATTAAAATGAGGCAAGACATGTGGGGCTTGGTGTGGGAGGCTTCTCTGAAAAGTGTATCCCTCCGTAGTTAGATGCCAAGATCATTCACTACCCTTTAGCTGCCTTGCCTGCAACAGCCAGGACTAGAAGTATGGAAAGAAAAGGGAAGATGATGGCAGATGCTCACAGTGTTCTGTTTTCCACCCACAGGGACTAATTCCTCCCAGAGCAGCTCCCCAAGTTCCAGTGCCCCCAACTCTCCAGCAGGGTCCGGGCACATCCGGCCCAGCACCCTCCATGGCCTGGCCCCCAAACTTGGTGGCCAGCGATATCGTTCTGGAAGGAGGAAGTCGGCTGGTAGCATCCCCCTCTCCCCACTGGCCCGGACACCTTCTCCAACTCCTCAGCCCACCTCCCCACAGCGGTCACCGTCCCCTCTGTTGGGACACTCATTGGGCAACTCCAAGATTGCTCAAGCCTTCCCCAGCAAGATGCACTCCCCACCCACCATTGTCAGACACATCGTGAGACCCAAGAGCGCGGAGCCCCCACGGTCCCCGCTGCTCAAGCGCGTGCAGTCCGAGGAGAAGCTGTCACCCTCCTACGCCAGTGACAAGAAGCACCTGTGCTCCCGCAAGCATAGCCTGGAGGTGACCCAGGAGGAGGTGCAGCGGGAGCAGTCCCAGCGGGAAGCACCGCTGCAGAGTCTGGAGGAGAGCGTGTGCGATGCACCAGCCCTCAGCCGAGCCCGGCCAGTGGAACAGGGCTGCCTGAAACGCCCCGTCTCCCGGAAGCTGGGCCGGCAGGAGTCCGTGGACGATGTGGACCGGGACAGGCTGAAGGCCAAGGTGGTGGGGAAGAAACCAGAGGGCTTCCCAGAGAAGCAGGAGGCCCACCAGAAGCCTCATGGGCTTGGGAATGATCTAGAAAACCTAGCCATTTTCCGGCTAGAAGAGAGAGAGAAGAAAATCTACCCGAAGGCTCTGGACAGGCCAAGTCCTTACGAGAGTAAGGCGGCCATGCAGGAGGGCCCATCCCTGGGCAGCCTCCTG
>NW_006203543.1:698054-739053 GCF_000334495.1 Tupaia belangeri chinensis | reverse complement strand
CTCCTGAAAGCCGCTCTTCACAAGCAGGCCAGCGCCCGGGCCAGTGAGGGGGGCACCTTGGACGGGGTCGCAGCCAACTATTGCCCTGCGCCTGGCGAGCACAGAGAGGGCACCAGCGACTTCAAACGGGCCCCTGCTCCTATCCATTTCCAGGATGGTCATTGTCATTCCACAGACAGGTCCACCTCCGGGAAGGGCGAAAGTGCAGAGAAAACCTCCCAGGGCAAGGAGTTTCTCCGATGTGAGAAGTTGGACAGCAAGCTGGCCAATATCGATTACCTCCGCAAGAAAATGTCACTGGAAGACAAAGACGACAGTCTCTGCCCGGTGCTGAAGCCCAAGATGGCGCCTGGTGGCCACGAGTGCCTGCCGGGAAACCCCACCCGGTCTGTGGGTGGGCAGCAGGAGCCCCCGCCAGCCTCCGAGGTCCGAGCCTTTCTGAACAGTAGCCACGGAGCGCAGATGGGCGCTGTTTCTTTTGTTCCTCTCAAGACTCTTGCTGGCCGGGTGGACAGTGGAGCCGAGAAGCCGGGCCTGGCTGCTTCAGAGTCCCCTGTCAGAAAAAGCCCCTCTGAGTACAAGCTGGAAGGCAGGTCCGTGTCATGCCTGAAGCCCATTGAGGGCACGTTGGACATTGCACTCCTCTCTGGACCTCAGGCTTCCAAGATGGAGCTACCTTCACCGGAACCTGCACAGAGCCCCAGCCCGGGCAGTGATGTGGGGCCCTCTGTGCCACCAGCTCTTCCCAGTGGCAATGTGAAAAAGGGTGAAACTGCCAGTCTGAGAGAGTCTTCCCCTGCCAGCTTAAAGATGAATAAATCCTACCTACTTGAGCCCCGGTTTCTGCCCCCAAGCCGGGCTCTCCAGAATTCCCCAGCAGCTCCCCTGCCAGACCTGGAGCCAAAACGGGACAGGAAAGTTCCCCATTCTGCTGCCAGGAGCCCGGTGATAGTCATGGAAAGCAATCCTCAACGGAAGGAGGGTGGCCCCACCAAACACCAAGACCATGCCATGGACACCAAGCTGCTGCCCTGCCCAGGGCAGGATCTCCACAAGACTGACTTGGCCAGGCCACATGGCTCACTCCCTCCTGAAGGGACCCCCTCCAGGGACAAGCCAAGCCTGAAGGAGCTGTCCGAAAGGGGTCCTTCCACAGCCAGAAGCGAGCATTCTGCCTCCAGGGCTGAGCTACATCGAGCCCAGCCTCTGGAGCTGTACCCTCCAGAAACTGCTAAAACCAGTGACAACTCCAAAAGCCTCCCCTCTTTCGGAAGGACACACCCAGAGTACACGCAGACCCAGGCCATGGAGAAAGCGTGGGGGCCGTGTGGGAAAGCAAACCACAGAGATGGCCAAGAGGAGGCAAAGCCACTGGCTAGGGAGGACGCCTCATTGCGTTCATCCACGCCTGCCTGTGAGAAGGAGCCGGGCAAGGCCAGAAACAGAGAGGAGCCCCTGGCCCAAGCCCCTGTCTCCAGGCCATCTGTGCCGCATCCCGGGGCTGAGAGTGGCAAGAGTGAAAAGCTCTCCGGCTTCCCATCTTTGCAGAAAGATGGTCCCAAGGAACTGGAGAGGAAAGAACAGCTCTCACAGAGGCATCTTGGTGGTAGCCCTCAGCCCTCACCACCCACCAAAGAGCTGCCCAGCCCGGCTGCTCAGCAGCACTGCCGTACCCCCAGCCACGCTCCAGGCGGAGAGCGACTGCCCCAGCCTGCTGCTGCAGAACCCAGCCTGGGCCTTCAGGACTCTCTCAAGCCTGCCTCTGTCCCCAGTGAAAGCAGCAGCCGTAAGCTCCAGCCTGGCCCTGACCCAGGTGCACCAAAGTCTAAGCACCCAGACAGGTCCCTCTCCTCGCAGAAGCCAAGCAGCGGGGCTGCCAAGGGCAAAGAGCCCCTCACGCAGCCCCTCGGGGGCTCCTGCCAGGAGGGGAAGGGCCACAGTAAGGGCGTGCCGGATGTGCCCCCTGCCATCCCAGGTCTCCAGAACAAAGCCAGCCACACGTTTGGCCAGGGAGAAAGTGGGCCCTCGGTGCTCCCACACCCTGAAGGGGGTCCTCCAGATGCCAAGGGGAAACCTGGCAGTGGAGGACATCCCCTGGAGGTATTGGGGAAGCCTGGGCATCCTCCCAGGCCAGGGCACCCAGCGGTCAGGGAGGCAGTAGACCAGAAACTTCCCACTGTCAGTGAAAAGCAAAATCTGTCTCCAAAGCACCCCAAACCTTCCACTGTGAAAGATTACCCCCCGCCAAGCAAGCAGGCAGACAAAAGCCCAAGCCAGCAGGCCGCCTCTGGTGACAGGAGGTCCGAAGGGAAGCGATGCACAGAAGCACTTTATGTTCCAGCAGAGGGTGGGAAGCTAGAGGCCAGCCCTCCGGTGCAGGGCGAGACCCGGCCGAAAGGCTCTGAGCGGCCAGCCGCAGCGGTCGGGAAGGGCCTCCCAGATGCCAAGGGTAAAGGACTTGGCTCTCAGAAGCCGCTGACTGAGGCCGGCAAACCCAGCAACATGAAACGGTCGCCCTCGGTCACTGGGCAGAGTTCTTTCCGACCCGCCACCCTCCCCGAGAAGACCCTGAGCTCCTCCTCCAGCTTCCCTGAAGCCAGACCCAGAGCGTGCGAGGCCTCTACAGCCAATGGTGACACCTCTTCTGCCAAAGCCAGCGGGGGCACACTTGAGCTCCCAGCCTCCAGCAGCAGGGACCATTGGAAGTCCCAATCTGGGGGGGATGGCAGAACCCAAATGCCCAAGAGTGACTCTTTACCATCCTTTCGGGTCTCCACCATCACCCTGGAGCCCCACCACCCTGACCCAAATGTTCTGGGCGCAGCCAGCTGCCGGGACGGAGCGCTCTCCGTAATTGCCACAGTGGGAGACACCAAAGGGAAAGACCCCAGCCTCGCCCAGCCTCCCCCAACCAGGAAACAGAGTGTGGGCAGAGAGGGGGCCAAGCCATCCCCAGCTCCAAACACTGACCGCCCCATCGCCCTTTCTTCTGAGAAGGACTTCGTGGTACGGCAGAGGCGGGGGAAAGAGACTTCGCGGAGCAGTCCTCACAAAAAGGCCTCGTAAGCGGCAGGCCCTGGAGTGGGGCAGGACAGTGGAGACCCGCCTGAATGTGTAACTGTCATGACTAACTACCTTTTGAAACCAGCACTGTGTGGGATGTCCGCCAGGCAGAGCTTGAAGCCTCATTGAGGAAGGGGAGAGAGAGAGAAAGAGGGGACCTTCTTCCAGATGCCTTCCCAGTAATAACCGGTAAAACTGTTACCAGATAGTGTTTGTATGGAAAAAGAAATACAGTTGAGGGTTGTTAAGGAAAAAGATTTTCTCTGTAAATATCTAGCAACGTGTTTGGTTTTGGATGTAGAGTCTATCCCTTGCTGCTGATTGCGTCGTTTACCACAGCTTTCTTTTTTCAATAACATTATTGCTTTACCATTTACCATAATTTAGTCACAAAGCAAAATGGTCAAAATGGGGCATATGGAAAACTATGGATACACTCACATTCATGTATATACACAGCCTCCTCTATGTGTTGGCCTTTGGTTTAAGAGGCTATTTCAAGGCTCCATTTTTATAAGCTAAAACATTCTACGTAGAGTTAAAGATGAAAGAAATCCCTAAATATAGTAGATTGTGCGTTTTTATGTGCATTTTTAACCGGAGTTTCTGATAGTACTGTATCTGGCTACCTATATTTCCAGATCTGAAGCAAGAGCTACTCTTAATTGCTGCATTGGGAATCCTCCTCCATTGGGGAATGGCCAGGACACATGGAGCTCGCCGTTGTCATTTAAGGTTACCCCAATGGGCATTTTGATCCCGGGTCCAACTGACTGAAAGGCCAGTTGTCCTTGTCTTGAGTGTGTATGTCTGGTCTTCACCCAAAGTAGAGCGGGGACTATAAACACACGTCAACTTTAGTTCTGTTCTCTTTCTTTTCCTTCTTTACAAGCTCTTAAACTCAGGCCTTCTGCTGTGAGGGACTAGTCCAAGAAGCACACGTTTTGTAGCAGTCCTGCACCAGCCCTCCTCTTGAATCAAAAGGAAAATTACTGGCCGCACACAAATCTGCTAATACTTACGTTGACTGATAAGCACCAGGCATTGGAAGAGGTTTCAAATTTGCTTTTTGAGGAAAAGAATGGGGGGTGGATTTGGGCATCTAGCATATATATTAAGGAATAATCAGGACATCAGATACATTTTAATACTTAGCTGGGGCCTTATGTCGTAGATGAAGCTTGCTGTTTTTAGCAAGTTCTTGGGTTTCACATTCATTTCTGATGCATCGAGTAGCTCCGGACATTTCATAACGTGATCTCTTTATTTGTATGCAAAAAATATACTGTATTAATAAAGAGCATTTTTGTAACAAAAAGACTTGTTGGAGCTATTTGGTGCTTGAATGTGACCATCCTTTTTACTTTTGCAAAGCCTTATTTAAATTTTGTATACCGCAGAATATATAGAATTTGTCAAATCATTTTAGTGCTGAGGATTTTTTATTTTTGTTTGTTTTCCTTTGTTGCAGTTATTTTGGTGGCTCGTTTTGTATTTTAAGATGGCACTTGCTGACATATGTACTAAGACACTAAAAGAAAATACAGATAAGTATTTATAAGATGCTTGGGATCCATAGCAGGATTGCATTTTTTTTTTTTAAAGAGAAAAAATTACCAATAAATAACTAATTCAGCACCCAAACCCCCTCGGGGAAGTCTTAGTATCTTCAGGCTATAAAATTGTTCATCTAAACAGGGCATCATTTTACAGCCCGGTGGATTGTAAATCATCTAGCAAGGCTGTAACTCGACTCTGTAAACAAAGGCATAACTTAAATGACTTCTTGGTTGTCCTTCATTGTAAAATGAGCTGTCAGTGGCAAAAAGAAAAAAAGGGAAAAACGTCTCTTCCGTGCCCCTAATTTTTTTCCCCACCTGGTTTTAGCCATTCCCCATCACTGCATTGTTAAACTCTAGAAGAAACAAATCTTTTACAAGAACTGAAATGGGTTTCAGAAGTGGTCTCAACATTTATAATACAGATCTGTGTTTGGCAGTTGTCATAACCTGAACCTTCTACACTCAGACATTGAGACAGGTCTATCGGGGAGGTAGTTCATGGTTTACAGCCTTTGCTTTCTAACTGTCCAGTTTCCTTTAAAGCACAACTAGCTGCTTGTTTACAAATGATATTTTTATGTATATTTTGTATAGTGTACTATCATTTTTGCCAAATATGTTTTTGCATTTTGGACAAGTAAAGAGTACTTAAGATTGCATCATGTGATACCCGTTTGTTGTTGTAAACCTCTCCAATCAGCTGGTAGACATTCCCCTGTGTTCTATTCGGTCCGTCTCTGTGTGATTGTACGATGTGCTCCTTGGTAGTACACCCGGCTGTAGATTTACCAGCTTAAAAGTTTGTTAGGATCTGTGCAATAAAGTGTTTGCAGTCTTATTTTCTCTAAGAAATTCCCTATGGATGTCATAATTGTTGTATATTGAACAAATATTTATACTTATGCAGTTGCATAACATTGAAATAAAAATTTAGCATGAAAAATAATGACTAAGTTTTTTCCCATATGCATATATACATATTGCCTCAACAATATTACTGGTTCCAACTCTGTATTATGGAAAGTATAGTTGCCTGTTGCCTAATGGAAGGGCTTGCCTTTTTTTTTTTCTTTTAACTTACACAAACATGATCTATTCTTCAAGCTTAAGTCCTCCTTTACCTTCTTCCTGTTGTTTTGACCGGCCTTCTTCCTTGCCTGAGGAACTTACTTTCTCACCCACCATCTTGCCTAGTCTCAAGAAGAGGTGTCTTTTCTGTGTGCCGCCTCCTCACGGTCTCCCTAGACCCTGCTCAGTGATCCTGTCTCCCCTTTCTCTTTCCTCCACTCCTATTTTTAGAAGACCTTTCCCTCCCCTTTCTCTTTGTCCTCCTCAGCTGACTCCCAGAAAGAATCATCGCCTTTTAGTATTTTCAGTCTTCATTCCACTCCTCTGCCTATTGAATCTAGTGCCTGTCCACCACCACCATCACTCTGGCTAGTGATGGCCAACAGGGACACGCGGCTGAATC
Source organism: Tupaia belangeri chinensis (assembly GCF_000334495.1). NCBI lineage: Eukaryota > Metazoa > Chordata > Mammalia > Scandentia > Tupaiidae > Tupaia > Tupaia belangeri. The sequence goes on along the minus strand of NW_006203543.1, from coordinate 732,957 downwards.
CACAACCCACTTCTCAAGATATGACTGATGTTCATCGCTTCCTTAAATGTCAGCCTTCCTTTACACTCTTTGTTCCTAAGTCTCTTCAACCTCCTTTTACCCGTTACTTGTCTTTCTGAGAGTATTTTCTTTTTCCACTGAGTACTTGTCTCCTTAAATACTGGTATTTCTCAGGGTTCATTGTTGGCCTCTGGGCATTTTTTTCTATACGCTTTCCCTGGACTTTCATTTTTCTTATGAGCATTTCCATTCAGCTCTTCCTCAGGCACCTCAATATGTCCAAAAATGTCCTCAATCTTTTTTGTGCCAGTTTTTTCAAAGCACCGTCTATTTCCCCAACTTCTCTCTGAACCTGATCCTAGATTTCTGCCTAAACTCTTCTTTACCCCTTGACATCCAAAATATCACATAGTCCTATGATTTTCACAAAAATATTCTTCTTTGTAATCCATCCCCCATCACTGTTCTGTTACCAGCAGTCTTAATTTGGGGTATTTTGTTTTTTAAATTTGCTATAGAGAGTATGCGCTCACTGGAGAGAAGACAGAAAGTGAGAAATCACCTGGCGTGGGGGTAACCATGCCACGATCTCTTCTCCTCCATTCTCCTCTCAGGATTTGGGGCACACATGCACCTGTGCCCAGTGTATTATTCAAGGCACCAGGTCCAGGACTTGAGCTGTGCACTTAGTCATGTTGTTTCCAGCTACCTTAAGCACCATGCCATCTGGCTAACACAGTCTTAATTTAGTTTCTATCATAGTCTCTCCCAGATTATCTCAACAGCCTCTTAATTGGTTTCCTTGCCTTGACTCTTACCCATTCCAGCCTGTTCTTCACAAAGTCCCAGAAAGATGTTTCTCAACTGCAAGTACATCATGATACTACTCTGGTTTAAACCTGTAAATAGCTCCCATATTGGGGAGGGGGGGAGAATCAGAGCCAGTTTCTTAAATGTGTTCTTAGCCTTGGTAACGCTGGCCTAGCACACGTCCTGGGCTCAGGCACCTGGAGGATGCCTTTTCTGAATAGCAGGGCTGGCCTGTGGACCCATCTGCTATGTGTTCTTTATGGGACTCTGCCTTAATTTGGAATTATCTGTTTCTGTTGTGCATCTGCTTACTAAACTCCTAAATATACTAGCTTCTTAGGTCTCTCTTGTATGATCTTACTTCTAGGGCCAAACACATAGGAAATGTCAACACTTGCTGAACTGAACAAGAACAGAAGCGTTCGTAGTAGCTACCGTTTAAGGCACGTTGGGCAGGAGTGAAGTGACATGCTATATGTGCATCTTCTCAGTTAATGGCTTCTCAGATTGCTTCATTTCTTTTTCACATTGCCAGAGGACATGTGCAGTTGCCAAAGAGAGGAGGAGAAAGCAACCTCCAATGGGGCGTGGTCGTGCCACAATCCCTTCTCTTCGATTTCTCTATTATGACAGGATTTAAGGAATGCACACACTTGTACCAGCATGTTCTTTATCCTTTTTTTTTTTTTTTTTTTGGAGGACTTAGGGTCATAGGAAGAGCGAGAGAGACAGAGACAGTGAGAGGGAAATTGAGAAATCACCCCCTGGGAGGATGGCCATGCCACAGTTCCTTCTCCCCATTCCCTTCCTGGGATCTTGGGCTCACACGCACATGCACCTTGTGTGATTTTTAAGCCACTGGGCCTGGGACTCGAACCGTGGTTGGCCATGTTGGACTCCAGCAACTTAACCACTACACCATCGGCTGCCCCCGCCCCAAGCATGTTTTTCAAGCCACCAGGGCTGATGTGCAAACCATGATTGGCCATATGGGATCTGACTCCCTTGGGCTCTGGCACCAACCATATGCAGCTTCATTTTATAAATTAGGAAACCAAGACTCAGGTTGTGACTACCTCTAGTGATTGGCAAGAATGGGACTTGAACTCAAGCACTCTGACAGGACGGTCCACACATTTAAATCTACCATTAGACAAAATTTGCCTTCTCTCACACAATATAAGTTACAAGATGAAAGACAGAATCATGACATAATGATCTTCACAGCCTGCATAATATAGTTTCCCTTGCTTAGAGGAACCTATTCTGCTAAGATTCACATTTTTAAAAAGTAATTATGGAAATGACCATTTTAATGGTATTTGGTATAATGCTAAGCAGAAAAGTCAGCCTTCATAGAAGAGAAAACCACAGATGATATTAAGCACACATATCACAGAGCCAGTAATAGCCACAGTCATAGCAGTAGCTGTTAACCAATTTACAAATATGTAAACTTTTTAATGAAAACAACTGAAAGGTTGAAGTTTCAAAAGTATTTCCCTTGGTACAGAGGTAAACCTAACGAAGTCATTAAAGGGCGAACAACTGTGCAATCCTGTTCTTAAGGGTTTGGCTATTCTGAGGCATAATTTTTTGGACAATATTGTCAGCATTTGCACAATGTTACTTCATTTAGGATTTTTTTTTAAAGAGATTTTTGCTATAGGGTGCATGTGCTCGCAAAACAGAGATAGAGAGACAGAAAGTGAGAAATCATCCCCCAGGGGGGATGGCCACACTGCAATCCCTTCTCCTCCATTCTCCTCTCGGGATCTTGGGCACACATGCACACATGCCTGGCATGAGTTTAAGCCACCGGGTCTAGGACACGAACCGCAGTTGACTCCATGGGAGTTCAGCGACATAGCAGTTACACTAACTGCTGGTCCCCCCATTTAGGATGTTTTTAATGCAAATATAGTTAAATATGTATTTGAGTTTATAGTGTTTTTCTAAGAAATTGAAGCTCTATCTATAACCCAAGGCATTATTTTTAATAACACTGAAATTCAGTGGGATCAGCCTACAGAAATCACATGTTCTCTCTTTTGCAACGGAGATGGGATGGAGGGTAGAGCAGAAACAAGAGGACCAAAGAATTCATGAACTGGAGATAGGAATTAAGGTAAGGAAAAATAATCAGTTCTAAAAAATTGACACTAACCCATCCATGTAGGCAATCACATTGGGCACTCAACAGCCAAGCACTTGCAGGAGGGATCTTGCAGTCTGGTTCAGGAGGCCTGAGATAGGGCCAGAAATTCTCAGAGTCTAAGTTCTCAAGTGATTCAATGCTGAATGCCAGAGGAGAGAATTAGGATCTCTGAGGATGAGGCTCAGTCATTGCTAATTAAAATACAGCAAGGGCTGGCACCATGGCCTGATGGTTAAGGCAGCTGGATCCCACATGGCCAACTACACAGTTCAAGTCCCAGACCCAGCTGCATGAGAAACACATGTGCTTGCTTGTCTAAAATACCAAAGGGAGTAAAGGTGGAGGCGAAGGGATTGTGGTGTAACCATCTCCATGGGGGATGATTTCTCCTGTACTCCTTTCTCTTTGTCTCTAGAGAAGGCACATGTCTTCTAGCAAAAGCAACAACAGCAAGACACCTCTTTAGGTGCTTTTAGTGTGCAAGTAGATAACCCAAAATAAATCTCCCAGGGATTGACACTTCATCTGACTCCTCCACCGTCGTGTGAAACTTTCACATCAGAGCTTTAGGAAGTTTCCCATGTAACTGCTTGTGCAGGTACCCTGGACTCTGAAGGCCCACCCCACCAAAGTGTGGCCCTTGGACCAGCAACCTCTGCATTTCCTGGAAGCATACTAGAAATGCTAGCTCTTGGGCTGCCTCAGACCACTGATTTTCTTCATTTTAACATAGTAACCAAGTTATTTGCCCATTAAAGTTTGAAAAGAACTGTTTTTTTTTTTTGGAGAGGTTTTTTGCTATAAGGCGCGTGTACTCACCAGAAAGAAAGAGTCAGAGAGATAGAAAGCAAGAAATCATCCCCCCAGTAGGGATGGCCATGCCTCAATCCCTTCTCCTCCATTCTCCTCTTGGGATCTTCGGCATGCACAAACACGCACCCGGTGTGAGTTTAAGCCACTGGGTCCGGGACTCGAACCGCAATTGGCTACATGGGAGTTCAGCGACATAGGCATTACACTAACTGATGGTCCCAAAAAGGACTATTTTTAATATTTTCCAAACTTTTTGGAAGATGAGAACTGCTTGGGGTATTTATTAGAACTATAAATTCCCTGGACCCATCCAAGATCCACTCACTCAAAAATACCTAGGGAGAGACCTAGGAAACTGGGTTTGTAATCATTGGATGGTAGGGACAAGTGATTTCTTTAGGGAGACATGGGGAAGGCTGGTATAAGAATATATGAATCATTTATCATTCATGCTCACATCTGTCTATAGCTTAAGGCTGCTATGATGACTAGTATTTCTTTAAACCATTGGCCATAGACAATTCATCATTAAAAATCACTATAGCCATCAGGAAGGAAGAAAGCAACCTAAACATTTGTTGTCTACAGTAGAGAACGAGATATGCCTATTACTGGGCAAGATGTTTTTCATCTGTTGTCTCATCCAAACCTTAACGCAATCCTCAAACAAGGTGGTGGCATAGAACACATGAGGAAATGGTCCCATACAGGTTATGTAGTTTTCTCAATATACACCCTAGAAAGAAAGCTTGATTCGAATCCAGATTTTTCTGTTTCTAACACTCTTGACCTTTCTAAATGTTCCTAGGTGTCATGTTATTGAATTCCAAGCCTCACTGTGAAAGATCAAGCCATCTCATTTCCTCTTCCTTCATAGGCAGAAATATGATAGGTTACTAAATTACAAATCTGATGATTGGTGGAAAACCATAAGCCAAGGAAGCTAATCGTTTTCTATAATAGGGTTTCTTTATTAGCTCTAATTAATGAGTAGAAAATTTCTCATGTAGCATTTTCGGTTCACAACACAAATGTAACATGAAAAAGTGTAGCCATATAACTACCGACATTTGCATCCTTCAGTTTAGGTCAAGTATAAAGGCCTCAATGGGAGAGCAGCTCTCTCAATTTAATTTCCCTCATACTAGCATGCTTTTAACTCATTCCTCAAAACAATCATTCAGTGTCATTTCTCCTTTCTCTCCTTCTTACTCTGGCTAATATTTTACATGTCTTGTATACAGTCATGCATTGCTTAAAGACAGGCATATGTTCTGAGAAATTGCCAATTAAGCCGTTTTGTCATTGTGCCAGCATCTTTGAGTGTACTTCCACAAACCTGGGCAGTATAGCCTACTGCACACTTAGGCTGTATGGTATAGTCTGTTGTAATCTGTAGAACCACCATCATGTTGGGTTGTTGGGAAAGTCATGATGTGTTTTTCTATGTTTTTCTACACAAAAAATGCTTCGTGACTTTCTGGATGACCAAATATACACAGTCCGTTGTTGACTGAAACATTATCATGTTGAGTTATCAGGAAAGCCATGATGTATTTTTCTATGTTTTCCTATGCAAAAATATGTCATGACTTTTCTGATGACCTAATACAACGCATGACTACCTAGAAAAAGCTAAAAATGACCAAGGCTTTGTTGAACCTCATTTTCAATGCGTTTTCATATTGAATGCCATTCAGCCTGGCCCAGATTCAAGTCCTCTGGCAGTTCATACGTCTCGGAGCCTGTACTGGAGTCGTTAGCACCAGTTCCCACAGGACAGCTCTCTAATTGCTAGGACCGTGCGTTCCAAAGATAAAACCACCATCTCTCTTACTAGCTAATGATGGAGCTGTCAATCCCAATACTTACTTACAGCAAGCTCTTCAAAAGAAAATCTGTACCAAGACCAAATTTCTCTGTACACTCTGTGACTTGCCAAACCCCTGTTAGAGGGGGGAAAAAGAAACGTCGATTGCATATGGTTACAAGTTATCACCCCACACAGTTTTACAAAAACGTCTATTAATATCTAAAGCTGAGAGGCTCTAACAAATACTCATTTCCTTTTTCGTTAAGCGCTGCGGGGAGATGGCTGTCAGTGGTTGGGAGGTGAAGAATGAAGATGTTTGTAAGGCCTACAGCAGGCATGCTGCAGCCACTGAGTTCATGTGTCAGGCTGGCATCACTATATCCTGAAGCCCTAACCTGTCGAAATAAAAATCTTTTACCTGAGAGTTCCGTCCCTTTGGAACAGATACTCTCTTTTAAAAAGTGCCAAGCTGCCCTACTTTTCCCAAGTTGAGACAAATCTACTCAGGTTGGGAGGAGGGGACACCCCTCCCCCCCAAATGCATGCCCCACTGCCCCATTCAGGTGGAAATCCTTAGAACAATTAAGGCTCCCTCTGTCTTCCCCAGAAAAAGAGCAACCTATAGCAGGGCCTTGCTCATTTGCATTTGAAAACACAAAGCCTTACAAAAGCACTACCTCCTTGTTCAGAGCCTATAGATTCTCACAACCCATGGCCTCTTTATTCTTTTTCTTCTTTTGAGAGAGATTTTTGCTACAGGGTGCAGGGATGGCCACACCGCAATCTCTTCTCCATTCTTTTTTCAGGATCTTGGGCATGCACACATGTGTGCCTCAGTTTTAAGTTTTAAGTTTTAAGCTGCCAGGTCCAGGGCTTGAACCGTGGGCAACTACATGGAAGTCTAGAGATGTAACCATTATTGGTACCTGACTTCTTTCTTCTTCAGCTTTGTAAAAGCAAACCAAAAGTTTTCCTTAAAATGTAAATTCATTTTTTCTCCTTATTGGCTACCATTGATCATTGAAGGCAATGTAGAAATATAGCTGAGAAGAAAAGTACTTGAATCACTGCAATGCCACTAGCCTCTCTGTCATTCTTTAATTTATATGTACTTTGTATTTTGTTGAAAATGAAATGCTGTTTAGTAACCTCTTCTGCTTGAACATTGAAGCATAAAAATATTTAAATATCTGTATAATTCCACAGTATTATTTACAGTGGCCACACATTTTATTATATATGTGCCATGTTACTTTCTTTCGTGTCTGTGTGTTTGTGTGTGTGTACCTCAGGTGCAGACAATGGAGGTCACCTTACTGTTCAGTTCGTGGTACATCAACTTCATCCTATGCTAAGGTTCATTTAATTCATCCAGAAACTCCCTCCTCTGCCCTTCCCCCACCCAACAGCAACTGCGTTCATGGTTTATCTTTTTGTTTGCGTTCTTGCAAAATATATATATCACTGTCCTGCTTCCATGCCTTTTAATTTATGTAGATAATAGTGTTAATGTATGGTTTTGAGTTCGCTCCCCATATTTAAAATTCAGCTCCATTGCCGGCGCTGTATCCAAACCGTTGCTTCTGACGACTGTGCAGCCCTGTGCTGTGCATCTTCTCCACTCCTCTTTCCTAGTAGTGAATGCTCAAACGGCTGCCAACCGTCCCCTCCATAATTAAGGGCCAATGAGTATTTTTGTGGCCTTGGAAACATTTTAGGCCATATCCCCAGAGCAGAATTTGTGGGTCATGTATTTAATTTGACTAATTATTGCCAGATGGTCCTAGAATGGACAATCTACATCCCCTAAGCAGAGTTTGCAGTTCTTATAAACCCATATCCCATCTACACTGTAATCCAGCTTTCTCTTCTTTCACCAGTCTAATAGATACAGATGTCTGTTTCATATTAACATGTATGTCACTGATTGCTAATGGAAACGATGTGTTCTGTTGTTTACCTATGGGTGTAAAGTATCTCCTCATTTATTCAGAGCCTCCCCTATGTTATTTAATCATTCATCTATTGTTGCATATTTAGATTCCCAGGAAGAGTGAAGAAGAAAAAGGAAGACCTGAACTACTTAGAAAGCTCATGAGCCAGTGTGAAGGTAAGAAAAAAAAGATGGCAGGGTGCCCCAATGGCCATTTGCCCTCTGCTTACCTTTACAGGATCTGTATTTTATTTTTTATTATTTTATTTTATTTTTTTACTTTCAGATAAGAGAGAAATCAGGAAGGGGAGAGAGACAGACAGACACCCTTCATGGGGTCACATCATACCTCGATCCTTCCCCTAGCCTCCTAGCTAGCCAGGATCACAGGCACACCTGTGTGTTGAAGTTGACCTGGGACTTGAACCTGGATCTCCCACGCAGCTCAGTGTGGACCAGTGGCGCCCACCACCTGCATCACTCCAGCTGGGCCTGGCATCCCATCTTGAAGTCAAGTGGTCAGAGAACGTGAAAGATGGGAAGGAGGTGTTCAGTAGCCCTTACTGCCTAATCTTGCAGGCACAATTGCAGCTTTAAGATATAATCTGTAGATTCATTCTTTTCTTTTTCAAGTTCTCTGATACTTAAGGATTTCAAACCATAAGTTTGACCTGAGAGTGGGATGGGAGTGGAGTAGGTAAAAGAGGAGGGTGGTTTTAGAAATAGATCTTGGAGCCTGGCAGTGATGGCAGGAGGGACTAACAGGCTTCCCCGTCCTAGATGTTTGCCCTTGTATTTGAGGGCTCCTTTGTGCATTGTGCTTTTTTCCCCCTATTTATGTTAAGAAATGTCCTTGTATAGATATGGAGCAATTCTCCAACTCATTTGATTCATCGAGCTTACCACATTAATATGTCTGCTATTGGTTGCCAAAATTAAGATTTGAGGAAGATTTTATAAGAAATCATTTGGATGAGTCTAGGGTCAATTTCAGTCTCACAGAATCTTATTATCTAGGGGTGGGGATCAAGAATCTGTTTCGTAGAGAATTTCTTGGTTTATTCCGATATTAAACCAGGTGTGAGAGCCTCACTGGGCCAGGCCCTTCCTCTTCAGCGCTCAGGCTAACTCCCAGTACGATAACATACTTTGAACATACCAGGCAATTGGCTCTAGCCCAGCACTCAGAAACCTTCATCCTGACTGGCTTAGAACTAATCACATCCTTTCTTGCTGTATGTAATGCAAGTTACATCTCTTTTCAGCATTCAGGACAGATGGAAACAATGTCAGCCACCCCTCTTGCATAGCATACTTATATAAGAAAATATTAAAAGGTAACTTATTCATGTTTTTGTAAACTTCACAATTGCAAAAAAATCATTTACTAGAGAGTTGAACAAACAGGAATGATATAATAGTTTCCTGTCTTAAGCCTGTTTTTTTGGACTGTACTTTGCCCAGTTAACAGTGGTGGCTGCTGGCATGGGGAGAGGTATAATTCTCTTGCAGATTGTAGGAATTGCAGCTCACGCAGGGAGTCCTCTGTGATGGAAGCCAGTCAGTTTTTATGGACTTCAATGCTATTTGCTTCAGTACACTTTGAAATGCAGGGTCAGCTCACTGAGCTACATCATGCAATAATAACACATTTTTATAGGAGTAGCTTGTCAGAACAGCAACAACATGCAATACATAAAACCAATAAACACACCATGTCTACAGATTCTAGCCCAGTAACCAGGATAAAGCAATAAAAATGACAGCAGCCATCAAAAAGCTCCCTTTCTAACTTTGTGGGGCAAATTTACTATTGCTTAAAACAGAGGAGCTGTCACGAGGCCTTAGATCAGCGTGCAGTTAAGGAGCTGCAAGTTGCATCTCATGGAAAGGAAGCATGTTTGTGAATGAAAGCAAGATGGACAATTATGTGTTGCTAAGGTTTGGGACCCTGGCATCTTGTGTGTAGTGCAATGTGCATCAGGGACATTCTACAGAATGCTTTTGTTTTTCTAAGTTACATATTAAATATTATGGAAGACAGTGTGTCCATGGAGTGGTAGGATCAGCAATTAGGTTTTTTTTTCATCTGCAGCTTAAATATTTGACAGAAAATACAGGAAACTCAGTGGACTAGAGGTCTTTAAGACTGGATTTTTGGAGTATGGACCTTTCACACACTGAGATGAGAAAATTAGGAAGAATAAACTTATATTTATAGTATTTTTCTTATAATTAATAATAGGGAATGATTTTACTTGGAGGTATTTGGCTGGGAATTCAGAGCCAACCCCCATCTACCAAAATTCCAGTAGCTGGATAGAAGACCAGGAATTCTTCTTTATTTTTTTAAGAGATTTTTGCTATAGGGCATGTGAACTCACCAGAGAGACAGAGAGACAGAAAGTAAGAAATCACCCTCCCAGAAGAAATGGCCACACCGCAATCCCTTCTCCTCCATTCTCCTCTCGAGATTTTGGGCTCATACGCACACATGCCCATCATGAGTTTAAAGCCGCCAGGTTCAGGACTTGAACCACGGTCGACTACGTGAGAGTCACGTGACATAACCATCACACTACTCGTTCCCAGGAATCCATTTTTAAAAAGATTTCTCTGGGAGATTCTAGTGACAGACTTGCTGAAAGCCCAGGAAATGATGGAGATGTTAGTTGAAGCTAAGAGTAGGTATGTATGGACATGAGAGGAAAACTAGGAACCGATCAGGACTCAGGGCTCAGATGCCAGGCAAAATGTCAAAATGTCAAACATTGTTAAAAATACATTGAATCTCGGGCCAGCCACAGGCTAAGACAGTTGGATTTCACATGGCTGACTGAGCAGTTCAAGTCCCAGACCTAGTGGCTTAAAAAACGCACAGGGTACATATGTGTGCGTGCCCCACATCCAAGTGGAGAATGGAGGAGAAGGGATTATATCCTGGCCATATCCTTTGTGGGGGGTGACTTCTCACTTTTTCCCTCTCTCTCACTCTCTCTTGCTGTTTCTCTCTGGCAAACACAGGCACCCTGTAGCAAAAACTCTCTATCTAAACATATCTAATCTTAGACTTGTTTAGGATACTGTTGGGCAAAGACCCTCTCTTGGATTGTACATTTGGGCACTTGGGAGATACAGGTCAAGACAGGTAATTAAAACAAGTGAAGATCATTCCAAACACCCATAAGCATCAGAAAGGCAATAAAACCAGGTGCTGTGAGAGTGAATTGGGCATCGCATAGAGGTGGCTGGATTGGTTAGATCAAGGACGGACTCCCCTCAGAGGAGAAAACATTAACACTAAAATCTCAGGACTTGGGGGATCTAGCCTTTTAGAGACTGATGGCAGCATCTCCCAGTCTAAGGAAAGAACAAGTGGGAAGTCCTGAGATCTTTGAGCAGGAAAGAGTTTTATCCACTGCTGTTCTTAGACTAGGGGGAAGAGTTTGGACCCCCCAGTTTCCACTCTGTTATTATGTTGTAGTAGTACACCTTCCAGCTAAGAGCTAATGAATTCTGATTGGATATTAAAGTTGATCGAGTTTTCCTTTGATAGCCAGTGAGACTTTTGTAACTCTCAGTTGCCTTCTCCATCTCTGCCCTGGAACTGGGGACTTAATCAAGGCTGTATAAATACAACACTGGAGAACAAGAGCTCTGCATGAGCCTGTCTGACTCGCCAGATTTGAGAAGACTGAGGACTGCTTGAGCATGACTTTGGACTGTGAAGACATTGTCAGCTTCACTGAAACACAGCGGCAGAAGAGCCCTGTTTGTCTGTCTGCCTTCAGTTTGGTCCCCTGTCTGTTGCTGGTTCGCTCTCAACAGAAACCTCTTCTCTCTGCACCAGCCGTATTATGTTCCCAGCAGTTAGTATGCAACGATGTCTTCTTCCATGAGTTTTCATTGTAAATGTGCTATCTCAAATGCTCTCCGAGGTAAATAGGTTTTTGAGGGCCAGTCTGGGAATCAAACCACCATTTATTCTACAGTTCCTGTGGGAAATGGCTTCTAAAGACCAAATGCCCAAATAAGGAGAGCAATGTAGACTGCAGCCCACCTGTAAATTAGGCTCTGTAACATGAGACCAAGAGCACTAGACAGGCAGGAGGGATCCTCCTGAAGGAGGCAAGAGTGATAGAAATCCTAAACCCTGGGGTGGAGTCAGGGTTGGGGCTTTTTCATAGCTATTTGTACCCTAGGGGCATTATAGAGACCTTAGAAACCCAAGGATTAAGGAGATTAATGGAGTCTATTTGATAGCAAGAGTCATTTTTCAGGCTTTTCTTTTAAATTCATTGTGTTTTTCCTTTTTTCATTTACAATAAGCAATTAGACTGTGTCCTGGACTATTTCCCAAATGGCTCCATTACTGAGAACCCAGATTGGAGCACAATGCCAGAGCTGTGGAACAGAGCCTCTGTGTGCGCATGTGTGCGGTGAGGGCTGGGTGTGTGGGGCATGGCCTCAAATTGCTAGATTGTGGGGGCTGATGATTTCCCTTAGGGGATGGACTGGGAGGTGTTGTGAGGGATGTCAGTGGGTGGAAGGGACATGGCCTTTTTGCGAATTCCTGCTAAACTCATTTATTTGCCTTCTCTGGAAACCTTTAGCACTAAATGTGTTGGTATTTCCACCTGAGAAGAAATTTTACTGCAAAAACTAGCAGGATGATCAACAAGAGTAAAAATACCACAAGGAAAAAAATGCCCACAGCTGTAATCCCACAGGACAGTTTGACATCAGCCAGTTTAACTCCTCTGAGAGAATCGGGGTTTGCACACACAGTCTCTTCCACGCCCTCAAGTTTTTGCAGATTTTCTTTGTACCATGTTAAGAAATGAATATTCGAGCAAGTGCAGTCCAAGGGGTTGTGACTTAAATTAATGGAGCTCTGCTGGGACAAAATGGGGAGGAGATGGGGTGGGACGATGCCAATGCTATTGGCGGCCAGATTGAGGTAGAGCCCCTTAAGATGCCTGAGAGCATTAATGCTATTCCACGTCAGGCTGTTTTGGCTCAAGTCTACATGACTCATGTTTCCAAGGCTGCGGAATGCTTGCTGATCTATGGAGAGGAGCTCACAAGAAGATAAAATCAGACTCTCCAAACTGCCCACTGTCTGGAGTAGGCTGGTCTTCTGGATACTGCCATCTTGAAAGCGGTTCCCTTGTAAATTCAGATACCGGAGATCGGGCAGGCCTGCTAGGAGGTGCTGGTTGTTGGTATCTACGAGGCAGTGAGAGAGATTCAGAACCTGCAGGAGAGGAAGGTTTTGGAAAGGACTTTGTGGAGCAGTAACGTGTAAGTGGGTAAATGCCAAATCCAGGACTTCTAGCTGAGGACATTCTTTGAACGCCTGACTCTGGAGACCCAGGGGCATATTGTAGCTCAGGTTTAGGCTTTGCAAGTGGAGAAGATTTTTCAGTTGCAGGTTGCAGCAGTCAGAAGCCTCTATGTCATTATGGCTTAAATCAAGTTTTTGAAGATGTTCTAGTTTTTCCAGACAGGCAGCACCGAGGTGAAGTTTTTTCCTGTTGCCCCTGATGCAGAGGTGTGTGAGAGAGGGGAAATTGGCAGCATTGATTTGACACAATTGGTCAAAATGATTTGCATTGAGAACTAATTTCTTCAGCAAGTTCATGCCCTCCATCTCAGAAGGTAGCTCTTCCAAGTGAGTTCCCGTCAGATCCAATTCCTGGAGTCGGGTGAAACACTGAAACAGGGCTGGAGAGACATCTAAGAATCGGTGCTTCTGCAGGTTGATGCTCTCAACAGACATTTCACAAAGCCCCTTGAACGTGTCTGAACTAAGATCTTGGTCATCTGCGTCTTCAAATGTCCCCAGCCAGAGAGACTGAATACTAGAGTTTTGTAGACCCCTGAATATAACAGACAAGTCAAGAGTCCCCCCAAAGTTCAAACTTTGGAAGACTGTTGAGTTGAAAGCCCCAGGCTCAATACCTTTAATGCCATTGCCATTGAAATTCAGGCTTAGGTTGGTGGCCTGCTTCAGAGAGTTTATATCTTCGAGAGAGAGGTAATGTATCGCATTATTCTGAAAATCCAAGACTTTCAGATTCTGTATTGGGAAGTCTTTGGGGATCTTAATGGAGGAAATATGATTGCCTCCCACGTATAAGCTTTCCAAATTTCCCAGATTGTGCACTGGGATAAACTCAAGATTGGATATTTCTGTTTGGATTAAGAAAAGATGCTTCAGTGATCTGGGCCCATTAAATGCTGTCTCTGCCATGAATATCAGGGGATTTCCAGTTAACACAAGTGTGTTCAGTTGATGATGGCTTTGAAAAGTGTCTTCATGTATCCAGTTAATCTGGCACCTTGGAAAGAGTAATTAACAAAAATTAATTAGAAAAAACAGAACCACCCTGTCATAATCACAAGAATGAACAAAGTCATCTTTCGTATATGGTAAAAACAGTATACATCAGGACCAGCAGTTGGTGTAATGACTATGTTGCTGGACTCTCATGTAGTCAACTGCGGTTTGAGTCCCGAACCCGGTGGCTTAAACTCATGCTGGATGCATGTGTGTGTGTGTCCAAGATCCCAAGAAGAGAATGGAGGAGAAGTGACTGTAGCGTGGCCATCCCCCCTGGGGGGTAATTTCTCGCTTTCTGTCTCACTCTCTGTCTTTCTGGCAAGCGCACATGCCCTGTAACAAAAACCTTTAAAAAAACAAAACAAACAAAAACCAAACCAAAAAAACAGTATACATCATTATCAAACATAAAGAACTGTTTTCAGCACCCATACATGGCCTATTGATTTAATCAGTGAGCGGGCCAGCAGGTGGCGTGAAGATTAAGTCAGTTGGATCCCACATGGCCTACTGCTGTTCAAATCCCCGGACTCAGTGGATTGAAAATCCATGAATGTGAATGCATGCCTAAAATCCCAAGGGGAGAATGCATGGCCACCCCTTCTGGGAGATGATTTCTTGCTTTTATTCTCTCTCTTTTTCACTCCCTCTCTCTCTTTCTTTTTATCTCCAGTGAGCATATGTGTCCTACAGCTAAAAACAAAGCAAACAAAATCAATGAGCAGACCTAGTTCTAATCACTTCAATTTAGAATTTTTTTCAGATATCTTGCCCCTTTAGATTGGATAATCAGAGGTTTATGTTTGTATTTTAAGGAATAATTAGTAGTGTGATTCTAGGCAAAAATCAAACTATTGTTTCCTATTTTAAGTAATGCAAAAAATATATATATAATACATAATATATAATACATGATATATAATATATGGATAAATTAAACTATGCTGTGTGGGCAAGTTGTGAATTTTCTCATCTATGAAGTATAGAAATAATGGCTAGCTGTGGAACTGTTGTGAGACAAATAAAATATGTGAATATATTTTCTAGAACTACAGAACTTATGGTTCAGAGAAACCCATTCTGGTATTGTATATAAAAACACTGGGTCACACATAAATACACACATGTATGCATGAATGGTCTCTTCATCTAACCATAAGCTGACTGGTAATATTCACTATGGGTGCTTTGCAATGGTGGTTAGAAAGATGGTATAGTGCTATGGATGAGAATATTCTCTCACCCTGCAAGATTTAACTTGAGAGGTCGAAGCAGAAGAAATAGAATTGCTGCAGGAGGTGCAAACGTCCTCTACACACAGGGCCTGTTCCCCCTCCTTTACACACACACGAGCTGTATACCACTTTGGTACTCTTCCCTTATTTTCTTATAGATCTCTGTTCCCTGGTTCTCACACACTAGCTCAGCATTTGGAACCCTGATTCTGCCACTAAGACGACATAATGAAATGCTATTTCCAGTTTGTAGGGGGAAGAGGTTAGTACATTGTATGTGTGTTTCTCTTCTCTTTTTTTTTTTTTTTTAGAAGTTTATTTCTTTCTCTTTTATAAACAAGAAAGACAAAGAAAGAGACATTTCCAACAAGGTCCTTCATGCTGCACTCCATCCTCAGCATCAGCCAGCCCAGAAAATGGCACGTTCAGACATGAACCCAGAACCCCCAATATGGATCGGTCTTGAAGAATATCATGCCATCTTTATGCCACCATCCAGCCTCTCCCTCTAGATATTTTTCTAAAATGTCATTACCAAATGATAGTCGACTATACTGAAATATCGTATAGCATGGTATATGACTTAGAGTAAGAGTTATTTTGATTTTTGTTATCAGTATTCCTTAGAACTTCTTAAGCAGCACTGCCAGTGCAACTAACTGGAAATCACCCAGTTTTCACTCCATTGATTGGTGATTACCTAAATTACATTTCACATGCATAGTAGTGTTTCGTGGGAAAGGGTAAGCATGCAGGATAAATAGATTGTCCTGGGCCTCCAAAAGATTGTGGAAACAATTTGGATGTGTTGTTACACTCTATTGGCCTGAGAAGGCCTCCATACATATATACTTGAGTTCTTGTAAACAAACCACAACGTCACTTGGGAGTCTGCTTCCTTAACAAATTGGTGAGTCATAGTCGATCCCACCAGACGTGATGCAGTCTCATAGACTGTATCCTTAAACCGTGTGCATACTGGCAAATTCCAAGCTGGAACCAGCCCTGCTGCTTCTCTACCTCATTTCCCTCACTTCTATTTTCTTACATCGCTTTCCTTCTCCTGTCCATGAAAGTTACTGGACCACATAACACCTCCGGAGTTCTTCAGAAGCCATTTTCGGGGCTACCTGATTGGCAAATCTTT
Organism: Tupaia belangeri chinensis; assembly: GCF_000334495.1. Classification (NCBI taxonomy): domain Eukaryota; kingdom Metazoa; phylum Chordata; class Mammalia; order Scandentia; family Tupaiidae; genus Tupaia; species Tupaia belangeri. The sequence goes on along the minus strand of NW_006203543.1, from coordinate 716,702 downwards.
TTTTTTTTTTCTTTTCCCTCAATTAAATTCTGCCAAATGAGATTTACCTAAAGTTTTGTTTGTCTGCTTGTTTTGAGGGAGATTTTTGCTGTAGGGCACATGTGCTTGCCAGAGAGACAGAGGGAGACAGACAGAAAGCAAGAAATCACCCCCCAGGGGGAGACGGCCATGTTGCAAGCCCTTCTCCTCCTTTCTCCCTTTGAGATTTTTGGGCATGCGTGCACATGCATCTGGCTTGAGTTTTAAGCTGCTGGGTCCAAGACACGAACCGTAGTTGAGTTTGTGGGAGTCCAATAATGTAACCATTATGCCATCTGCTGGTCCCGGATTTGCCTGAAGTTTTTATTTTAACATTGTGTTTTTACTTAAATAAAACATCAAGAGTACACAAGGAACTCAGATACATACCTGGTTAAATCCAAAAAGGTCAGATTTATGAGTCTGCTGAAGGTTGTATTTTGAATTATAGGTAAGAAATTAAAGCTGAATTCCAAAAACTCTGTCGTGTTTGGTAGACCATCAGGGATTTTACTGAGACCTAAATTTTCACAGTTGTATGTCTTGTTGACTTCTTCCTGAGGGAAGAAACAATGTAAATTAATATTAGATTTAGATTTTATTACTTGCCAAATGATATATGTTTCACCCTTTGAGTAGAAGTTCTGCTTCTAGAAATAGTGACCAAATGTACACTTATAAAAACAAAATTACTTATGCACAAAACTTTCATTATGGTATTTTCATAATAGCAAAATTTGGCAACGACCAAACTATCTATCAATATAGAACTAGTTGAACACAATATGATACGTTCACAAAATGGAATCCTCTGTAGCTAAAAATAAAAGACTGATTTCCATGCATGATAAGGAGTGATATCTAGAATATACTGTAAGGTGAAAATAAAAAGAAACAATACATATGCTGTATAAAGCATGTGGTGTGTAACATGTAGACTATAACAAGCCACCGTTTATGTGAGAAATAGAAACGGATGTGCATTTTTTTCTTACGTCTCTGAAAAGAAACAATGGGAAAACCCCAAAATGCTTGTCTTGAAGGTGGGGGGAAGGGAACTAGACAGAGGAGCAGGGATGGAAGCAAGACTTCTGTGTATAACTTAGTTTTATAGATTTTTATGTTGCTTGCATAAAAATGTCTTATTTCAGTTTGAAAACAAACAAATCAACCCTAGCTTAGTATTACCAAAATAAGACAATTACACATGACATATTTTCTTTTAATAAAATGGTCAAAGGCAGTCCCAAACCTGGAGGCTTGAAACTCAGCCAGGCACATGTGTGTATGTGCTCAAAATCCTGAGAGGAGAATGGAGAAGGGATTGCAGCGTGGCCATCCCCCCAGGGGATGATTTCTCACTTTCTGACTCTCTGTCTCTCCAGCAAGCATACATGCCCTATAGCAAATATCTGTTAAAAAAAGAAGTTTAAAGGCATATAAAATTGTTTGTATATATTAGGCATAACATAATGTTTCAAAGTATATATACATTGTGGAATGATTACTTTTACTTAATTAACAAATGTATTACCTCACATACATATGATTTTGTGGTAACAATACCAAATATCCACTCTCTTATGATTTTCTAAGAATATGTCATATTGTCATCCACTATAGCCACCCTACTATACAAATAGATGTCTTGACTTATTTCTCCTATCAAATATGTATTTTTTGTCTAACATCTTCCCAAACCTGTCTTTCCTAACTGTACCAGTTTCTGGTAATGACCATCCACTCTATACTTCCAATATTACATACTTTCTGGTATATACATAGCATCACCTATGAAGTATTTTTGTCAAGAAAAAGTTAAACTTGAATCCAACCAAGACTTTAGGACTAACCTCACATGTACACGTGACATGGTAGATTTAAGTTAACAGCAACGCAGGCCTCTGTCTTAGTCTGTAATTGCGTTGCAGACAGCAATACCTGTGACTGGGTGATTTATCAGAAACTGAGGTTTATTTGATTCCTGATTCCAGTGATTGGAAAGTTTCAAGGCATGAGGCTGGCATCACGGCCAACAAAAGCAGAGAGGCTGTGTGTGCAGAGAGCTCATGGTCTGTGTTCCACATGGGTCTTTCTCTGTCATTTCCTCTCCTTGTAAACCTACCAGATTCAATTATGGGAGGCCTTGCCTTCTCCACCCAATCATTAATCTCCTCCCCGTGGTTCCACCCTTCAACACAATAATAGAATCAAGTTTTTATTCTCTTAATCCCTTTACAATGGCTCAGTACATGAATTTTCAGGGGACATATCCAAACTACAACAGGATCAATCAACAAAATGTAGAATGTGAGATCTTCTGTTAAACAACTGACTTTGTGTTAACAGTTTGTGAAAGACACAAGGACAGGTTTGGGGAATTAGAGTAGAGACAACTCTTAGTAGAAGAGAAAAAGAGATATGAAAGTTTGTTAAGAAACATAGCCAGGGACCAGCAGATAGCGTAATGGCTATGTCGCTGAACTTCCATGTAGTCAACCACTGTTCGAGTCCCGGACCCGGTAGCTTAAACTCACACCAGGCATGTGTGCGTGCGTGCCCAAGATCCTGAGAGGAGAATGGAGGAGAAGGGATTGTGGTGTGGTCATCCCCCCCTGGGGGGGGGGGGATTTCTCGCTTTCTGTCTCTCTGTCTCTCTCTGTCTTTCTGGCGAGCACACGTGCCCTATAGCAAAAAAACTCTTAAAAAAAAAAAAAAAAGAGACATAGCCAACTAATGAATAGAGTAGCCACGGTTTAGATCTGATTCAAATGAAGCAGTTAGGCAAGGCAGTTTACAGGCCATTGGGGCACTTTGACTAAGGACAAGATTAATTGATATTATGCAATTATACATTTTGTTAGTGACAGTGTCCTTGAAATTATGTAAAAGAAATGTTCTTAATTCTTTTGAGATGCATAGTGAAGTATTTAGGGGTAAAATGCTAATGGCTGTTGAATGTGGAGTGATACATACATAGAGGTTCTTTGTGACTAACCACTTCTGTGAATTTAAATTTGTTCTTAATAGAATGTTGAAAAAACTAGCAGAGTGGCACAGACTTTATGCCTTGTGATTCTAAAGTAAGAATTAATTTAGACTCCCTAGATCTGCAGGCTGCTGACAACAGACCCCAGGCATTAGGAACAGCCCTGCACGTAAGTACAGAGGACGTCCTCCTCCCGTGTCCTGGAATAGCCAAGGATTCAGAAGTCTGCCAATCGCTGCCTGTTAGATGCCTTTACTCACATTACAAATCTCAGGTCAGGGGCCAGGTGGGAGCACAGCAGTAATGCATCTGTACTCGCATGGGAACGGCGGGGTAGTGTCTGAGGCATCCCTGATCTCCCCAGGTACACTCATGCTTGCCCATGACCTGGACTGGCTGAGATTAGGGGTGGTTATGGTGCAGCAATCATTTTGGGGGGTGTCTGTCTCTCTCTCTACTCTCTCTCATATGGTAGAAATACATAAACTTTTTTTTTTAATTAGGTAAATAATGTGAAGTGGTTGGTTAGAAGCCTATAGAGCTTAATTTATCTGGATGATGCTTTAAGATGAAGGTAGTAGGATAAGCAGAAGATTCTGATGGGGCAGGTGTGAAAGTGAGTTGGGGTATATTTTGCCTGGAGAGGCTCCTAGGAAAGAAAGAAATTACATGCAAAGAAAGTGCCCTTGGAGAGACAAGGTCTAAGACAGATGTACCAGGACTGCAGGCCAGTTCTCAGGTCATCTCGGGTTGCAGGAGAGTCCCTCCAACCTTTCAGCCTCTGCTTCCCCTGATTACATGTGGGATCACCAAGGGTCCCAGTGAGATTGCCCTGACTGGAAGAGAACTCCTCATTGAACTCCATACTAGCAACTTTTTTGGTGGCAGACAAATGAGCCTGCTTAGCTAGAAACACACTACATGCATCCTCCCCTGCTCCAAAGCAGGAGGCTTTCGAGATGTTGCCACTTTAATCACTTTGAGCTTCACTCACTCGGGTTTCTGCTTAGTGGTGCACTTTGTTTGTAGCTACAGTGAGCATGCTCATCTGCAGGAAATCACCGGTTTTCTCTGATATTGTGACAATGTTATAGCTGTCACTGATGTAAATGCCATATTTATATTTCTTTATAATTCATTCCTTGTTTTATAGACCCAAAGTCCTCCCGGCACTGCTGCAAATCCACGTAATGCCCTTGAAATGCACACTTTGTATTTAAAACTTAGATTTAGCTGACTGGTGGGAAAAAACACACATGTTTCCAGGCTTGTCCTTGGCACCCATGAATATGGACAACCCGGAGGGAATATGTATGTGCAGCTGCTGCCCCAGTAGTTGCTAAGATGCTGATTAGCTTGGAGGAGACATTTTTCTTTTCTGGCCTACGTTGGCATAACTGATGTCACATATGCTTGGATAAAAGGGACTTCCCTCCCCTATTGCTCTATTCTGGCCCCACAGCCAGGCTCAATGCTGGCAGTTCCCTCCTTCTCTTGGATATGGAAGTGCCACTGACACCAGAATTATTCCATGTCTCGGCCTCCTGTGTGCTTTCCGAAGCACTACCTCACTAATGCAATTAGAAAGTTGAGAACTCAGGAGGAGTTCTCCTGAGCTAGTGACCTGAGGGAGCTTCTACAAAATGGACAGGCAGAAAATAGAACAGCTCAGTTTCAACCCTGTGAAAACCAAGAACCAGTGGGTAACACTACCAGGGAGTATCAAGAAGCCTACCTTGAGCCTGTGCCATACATAACATTAATCTCCCGTTAGGTGGAAATGGCAATGGACCCTTGATTCCTAAAAGGAAGAGGCAAATGACAAGATGTGTGGCTGATAAGAGAATATAAAAATCAAACACATTTCAGAGAATGTTGGGACTCAAAACTCGTGACATCTCCATTATAGCTTCTATAGTGACAATTGTATTATCAAAATTGCCACGAGGTTGGGGACACCAATAGGGTGTATGCACTTGCCAGAGAGACAGAGAAAGATAGACAGAAAGTGAGAAATCACACACCAGTGAGTATAGCCACACTACAACCATCCTCCTCTCAGGATTTTGGGCATGCACACACATGCTCCCAGCATGAGTTTTAAGCTACCTGGTCTGGGACTCAAACCACGGTCAGGAATGTGGGAGTCCAGTGATGTAACCATTATGTCATCTGCTGCTTCCATCCTCCCTCTTTTTTGCTGAGAGTGAATTGTAGACATTGTGACACTTCATCCCTAAAGATTTCAATTTAGATCTTCTGTGACCTAAGATATTCTCTTAGCCAACCAAGATGTTGTTATCAACTTCAGAGCACTTAACATTGATATATACACTGTTATGTATGTATGTACTTAATCTATATTCAGATTTTGCCAATTGTCCCACTACTGTTTTTTATAGGACTTTCATTTTTTCCAATGCAGGATCACACATTGCATTTAGTTGCACTATCTCCTTAGTCCCCTTTCATCTGGGACAGTTCCTTATCTTCTCATTGTCTTTCATGACATGGGTATTTTTTGAAGAGTGTAGGCTCATGTTTTACAGTGTCCCTCAGTACGGGTTTGTATGTTTCCCCATGATTTGGTCCAAGATATACACTTTTGGTAGAAAATACCATTATCACTAAGACCGGCTTTCTCTCTGTCAAGATTCATATCCACACATCTTGAGAGTGAGTCCTGACAGCATAGTACAGGGTCCCAGTCAGCAGAATGATAATGCAACAGGACTGCCAGGACCAGAAAGGATAGAAATGTTGGAGGCTGGCAGACAGCTGGCCACTGCCAGGACTACGTGCTTCACTTGCTTTTCCAGACAGACTTTCTTTGAGTTCATATGACCGCTTCCTATAAACCCAGCTTTCTCTTTCTAGTGCTTAGCATATGGTCACTTTCCAAAGTGGCTTTCTCACTCCTGTGCTTCAGCTGGCTGCCCTGCAGATAGGACCCTTATCATGTGGACTCATGCAGCCAGCAGTCATGATAAGGCCTGGCGGTATTCATAACAGCTGCCCCGTACCTGCCCCGTACCTGCCCCATTCTTAGTCAGGGAGCGCTTGCTTCCAACCCCAGTGCGCTTGGCTGTGCTAATCACTTTGTCTCCAGTTCAGTTTTAGAGCTGTATCTTTTACACAAAGCAGGGCGCTCAAGTACTACATCTGTATTTGCAATCCCTGTTCCCTCCAGGTATTCATTTGCATTTTTTCAATCAGGATCTTATTTTGCTTCTTTCTGCTATATCTCTAACTCCCTCCCATCTCACTGTATTTTCTCTCCTTGCAAGTGTTGAAACAGTTTTCTAATTTAGAACCTTTTGAATTTCACTCAAGCGCTTATTTCTACCTTTTCAGATGTCTCATCTGCAATTGACACACACAGCAGCCCATGCATGAGGTGTTTGGGGACACTGACCCCCAGCCCTCCATTGTTAATCATGCCTTTATCCAAGAGGGAGCAGTGTGATGACTGAACCGAATCCTAGGGCAACAATTACTCCCTGAAAACAAAACACACGGTCCCAAGAGGGCATAGCTCTCAAATTTTCTTGTCCATCTGATTCCATCAGGCAAAGGATGTTCCAGTTATATACACTTTATTTTCTGTTTGTCTTTGGAGTCAGATTTTATGGGTTCAAATCCCACCTTTCAGCCACCAATCTCTTTTCACTGGACTTCCTTTTCTCTCTACTATGGATTGAGGGCAATAACCTCACCCTGTAGGCCTACTTCAAGGATTAATGAGATAAATGAGATAATGTGTGTTGGAACTAAATGAGAGAAGTTAGCATTTAACTGGATCCCGACATCATCCTATCATTTTGCAAAGCCGTTGTGAAGCCCTTGCATCCACAAACTTGGCACTCCCCTTATACTAGAGTTCTGCTAAGCAGCTACTTAGGGAATGAAGGATTCTCTCCTGCCATGGATCTGAGCGGACAAGATAGCCACGATGAGCCTTTTTGAAATGGAAAGGCATGCCCTCACTCTTCGGTAACTATTGAGAGCGCATCTAGAATGTTGCTGCGATCCAAATCACAGAACACGGAATTCCAGCTATACCTTGTATATTGGTCAGTTTCCTAAGACTTGGTCATCCATCCATCTAATTTTGTTATTTACTATACACCGCACGTGCGTGCACACACACACACACACACACACACACACACATACTCACACACTCTCACACACACAGCAAGTGAGGACGTATAGCATTTACCATTTACTCTAGATGGAGTGTTTATAGGTGTTCATTGTAATGTTCTGAGAATTGGCAGATGGGTTTGAAATTTTTTCAAACAAAAGGTTTTATTAAAAAACGAATCTTTAGGGAACCAGCAGTTAGCGTAATGGCTATGTCGCTGGATTCCCACGTAGTCGACTGCGGTTCACGTCCCGGACCCGGTGGCTTGAAACTCACGCTGGGCACGTGTGCGTTCGTGCCCAAGATCCCGAGAGGAGAATGGAGGAGAAGGGATTGCGGCGTGACCATCCCCTCTGGGGGGGTGATTTCTCGCTTTCTGTCTCTATGTCTCTCTCTGTCTGTCTGGCGAGCGCACGCGCCCTATAGCGAAAACCTTAACAACAACAACAAAAAAATTAAAAAGAACTAAAAAACCCCCAAATCTTTAGTTCTATCGGACACACACATACACACATACAAATGCCATATGGATTATACATGTAAATGTGAAATCTGTATGGAAAAGTAAATATGGAACAATAAGGCTTTTAGAAGAAAGCATAGGGTAGCATCTTCATGGCCTTCAGCTAGGGTAAGATTTCTTAAACAAGACAGAAAATGCTTTGAAAGGAAAGGACAAAATGGTAAGTTGAGCTGTATTGAAGTTGAGAGCTGCTGTTCAGCAAAAGATGCCACTAGAAAACCGGAAAAATAAGCTACAGCATCTGAGAAGATATTTGCAATAAAGAACCTGTATTCACTTAAAGAACCCCTACAAATCAATTTTTTAAAAAGACAACTGAAGAGAAAATGGACAAAAAACTTGAACAGTCATTTTACATACGAAAAACTTGAATGGTAATTTTACATACAAAAAATAATATGCAAATGGGCAAAAAAGTATGAGAATATACTCAATTATTCATTAGGAAAATAAAAATTAAACCCTGATGAAAAACCATTAACCACCCATCAGGATGACTAATATTTTAAAAATAAGTAATACCAAATGTTAATGAGGCTGTGGAGCAATTAGAAGTCACATATATTGCTGATAAAAATAAACTGAATCACTTTGGGAAACTGGCAAGATCTACTAAGGTTAAACATATGTAGGGGCTGGATAGTGGCTTAGGGGTAAAACACAGTACTGTATGAGGCTGACGCACATGGGAGGGTCCCAGGTTCACGCCCAGAGACATCCTGATTACACCAGGCATGTGTGGCACCCGACTCTGTTGAAAGTACTCTTTCTTTCACTCTTTTTTTCTTACTCTCCCATGGAAGAAATAAACTTGAAAAACAAACAAACAAACAAACAAAAAAAACCCAACAGCAACAAGAAAAACCGCACATGTGTATACTCTATGACCAAATGCGTTCATTCTTCGGTATACCCCTAATAAAAGTGTGTATATCTGTTTACTAAAGACATAGAGAAGAATGTCATCAGTCATAACACCCCCCAAACTGGAAATACTGCAAGTGTCCATTAGCAGTAGAGTGGAGAGAGGAACAGTGCCTCACTGATGCAAAGGAGTGCCACTCAGTAAGGAGAGGGACTGCAGGATCGCTGCACACAGCCTCAGTCTCACACATGAAGTGCTGAGCGAAAGGAGCCAGACAGAAACGAGGGTACACTGTATGGTCCCACATGTAAGAAAATATGCCACCCCCAAATATGTCAGTTTTTCATAATATTTTCGAGCTAAAGGCAATTAAAATGCAAAAGAGCTCGCTGCCCTTTCTCTGCCTAGAGTCACAGAGACTAAAGTTCTTTCTGTGCTTTCTTCCTCAATGTCCCTGCACTTTTCGGCCAAAAGCCTTTGTTGCGGGGCAGCACTTAACCAGCTCAGAGAGAGCATTAGAAAGATCTGGTAATGCACTTTATTTCTCCCCGCAGTTCTCCCCACCCTTGGAAGCTTGGGGCTGCTCTTTTCTTCTTACCGTTCTTGGCTGAAGATCTTGGATAAGCCAGGATCCTAAGCCACTCCTTTCTGTTTGTTTCCTTCCATGCGTTGTGCATTGAGCACGTTAGTAAACCGGCTTTTTTTTTTTTTTTTTTAATCTTATTAATCTGTCTTTTGTTACAGAAGTCTGTTCTAGCTACAAACTCATGAAGAAGGGCTGAGGGAAATATTTATTTAATGTTTATAAACTTTATAAAGTTTATAAGGATTTTATAAAGTTCCAAGGTAGGCAAAAACCGATCTACAATGACAGTAGCTAGAGTACTGGATGCTCCTAGGGGCAGCATATAGCAATGAGGCTCCAGGGAGCTTCTGCGATGCTGAGACGTTCTGTGTCCTGATCCATGTGCTCGTCACACGGCCCTGTCACTTGCCCAAAACCCATTTACCTGTGCTCTTAAGACTTGCAATCTTTTCTGCATGTTGGTTTTACTTCAACAAAAAGTGTTCTAAACTCAAAGCAAAACTGAATAAAAACCTTGCTTTCAGAATAGCGCTTGACAAGTTAATGGTGGTCATGTGAGCCAATGGACAGACTGTGGTTAATTATGCTTGAACTGGAGGGGAAGGACAAAAGAGAACAGGAAAGCAAAGGTGAGGGGTGAGTAAAGCTGGGGTACCTAAAACAGAGTCAAACCCTTACTTGAAAGGCACAAATTTCTTGTACTCACCACTCCTCCTTTTGTCCCACTTGCCTAGAAACAGCCTGGAAGCCCCTTACCCTAAGGAAAAAGCTCCCATTCAACTTGGTCTCTCTGAAATTTTTCCCTAGTATTCATGCTGTAGTAAGGGCTCAATAAACAGGATTTTGTTTTGTTTTGTTTTGTTTTAATAGAGATTTTTGCTATAGGGTGTGTGCACTTGTTGGAGAGACAGAGATAGAAAGCAGTAATCACCCTCCAGGAGGGATGACCACTCGGCAATCCCTTCTCCTCCATTCTCCTCCCAGGATTTTGGGCATATGCACACACACGCCCGGTGTGAGTTTCAAGCTGCCAGGTCCAGGACTCAAACCATGGTCAGCCTTGTGGGAGTCCAGTGATGTAACCATTTCGCCATTTGCTGGTCCCAATAAACAGGATTCTAATACTGAGAATTCACATATGATAGAAGAGGTATAAGAACATACAAATCCAATGTTGATTGAAGAAGTCATGAGGCCATTTAAAATCAGAGGTCCTTCAGAGAGGGCTGAGGGGAGGTTGCTGTAGGGGATGGATGTACAGCTTATCCAAAAAAGAAAACCCTCACTGCAGCATGTCTAAGGTTTGGAGAGCCTGGGACCCTGTACCATTCCTGAGACTTGAACAGCACCAAGGGCCCCAGGACAGTCAGCAGCCAAAGGTCAAGGGTTCTCTCCTTGCCACTTTCTACTTTCCCTCGGTCAAAGCAAGAACCATTTGCAAAAGAGAAATTGGCATCTCTGCAGCCTGATGTCCTCAATAGGGAATAGATTAGCTCAGGATTTCCACAAGCTTTCAAATTCTCCCACACTATTGTCCCTTCCTTGGGACTCCTTGTGGTCTTCAAGAAGACTACGCAGTCTTCACAGTAACACAGAGACTGGAGAGCTGACCTGCTACATGTAAGAGTAGGGTTTTTAGGAGTTGGCAGGTGGCATGGTGGTTAAGGTGTTGGATTCCCACAAGGCCAACCATGGTTCCAGTCCTGGACTTGGTGGCTTGCTTTCTTACTTTCCCTTTCTCTCTCTTTCTGGTCAAATGAAAAATAAATAAATAAAATAAAATAACTCTTTAAAAAAAAAGAGCAGGGCTTTTAAAACAGCCTGCTTCTCACCGATCCGGAATTTAATTGTCATATTGTCCAGTCTGAGGAAAGAGGCAGATGACACTCCTCCTAGTCACGTGGGGTGATGTTTCTACCTCCTCCTCACCACACTGCCCACAAGTCTGTAAGGAAATGAACTTCTAAGCTGAGCAATAAGGAGACAGACTTCTGGGATGATACCAACTCCACATACTACTGTTATGGGCTTAATTGTGTCCCCTCAAAAATTTATATATGGAATCCTAGCTCCCCAGTACTCTGAAATGTGTCTGCATTTGGAGATAGAGCCTTTTAAAAGGTGATTAAGGTAAATGAGGTTACATAGCTGGGCCCTAATCTAATATGGATGGTATCTTCATAAGAAGAGGTGATTAGAACACAGGCCCAAGGGAAGACCCTGTGGAGACACGGGGAAAATATGGTCAGCCGTGACCTGAAAGAGGCCTCAGAAAAGGAACTAACTTGCCGACATCTTGTGCGCAGACTTCCTGCCTCCAGAGCTGTGAGACAATCCATTTCTATCATTTAAGGCCCCCCACTCTGTGGTGCTTAGTTACAAAACTGTTATAATACTCCTTTCCAGCCCTTGGGCATCATAGCTCCTCTGGGTTTGGGCTCATCCTGATTCCATCCCAATAGCAGGCTAGCAAGGTTCTGTTCCTTTCTGTTCTGGACCTTCTTCCAGTCCTGGCTTTGATTCGTGTGCTTTATCCAGCAGGTTTTTGCCCCTCTCTCCCAGATCACTGCCCTGACCTTCTCCTAGGTACTGCCTCAGGGCCATTCTGCATCCTCTCCTTCCATCCCCAGCCTAGAAAGGCAGCCCACCATACCACCAAGATAGATAGATAGTCCTTCCTGTTCACAACCCTGTCCGACAGATACTTGCAGGGTCAGAGATAGTGGGAGGAAGGTCGACGCATGTTCGAAGATGGCAAGAGACCGAGGCCTTCTCCTTCCTCTCTCTCACCATCCTTCTTGCCCCAGAAGTTCCCACAGGTTGATCAAGATTGCTATGGTCCAAAACAGAAGGTGCAATTTGGCCGTACGCTCAGATTTTACTCCTGTGGGTTAACAAGACAGATGGAGAGCTATCCAACTTGAGGAGGAAGCCAGACTCATCAGAGTGGTCTTTCAAATGCTCTAAAACCTGGTGCCAGCCTGTTGTTACTAATCCTCACCCCAAAAGCCAGGAAGCTAAAGGACTCTTTAGGATAGTGGCCACATGCTGGGTTGTTGAATAAACTGGTCCTCAGGGCTAGGAGGCAGATTTCAGGGTCTGCGTTTGACATCAAGACCCTATTGATATCTTATGTCTAAATTGGGATTATTTGGAGGGAATTGTTTGAAGAGGAGGAAAACCCCCACTTCCCCCTGGTAAGATGCTACCAGACCACGCCCTGGCTACACTCATTGGCTCACTTCTCACAATGCCTCTGTGTGCCCCATAGCCCTTTTCAAGATGGTGGTGCTGGGCTGCCAAGGCTCAGATGGGACTGAATCTCAGAACTCCCAGACAGTTTAATCTGGATAAGGACAGACTGGACTCACCTCGATGCACATCAGTTCTGAGCAGGTGATGACTTTACAGCTGGCAGAAAACAGCACCGCCAAAAGGAAGCAGCTGGCATTAGAAGCCATCACAGGGCTAATGTAATCCCAGCGTGGTGAGTTTATCCAGTGCCTGGAACTGAGAAATTGAACCAATCTATGGTGACCTCTGCAGTCCTGCAGCCAGAGAGGAGCTCAGAAGGGTGGTCTCGGAAAAGGAAATGCTGTTGACTGCTCACTTGTCAGTGGCTCTGTGCTGCAAGAAAGGGGAAGTCTTTTTGCATACCACCCATATTTGCCAAAAATAACTGAGGACCAGCCCCAGAATGACCCGGTGCATTTCCTGGCAAACATAAATCGGTTCTACAGTCTTGTCGGACTGGCCACTCAGACTCTCAGTGTGACAGTGCCAACCTTCATACCAGCTTCAAGGATCTGGCCAACTTCAGTCACTTCTGATCCCTTTCTAAGAAGGAGGCTGTGGAAGCAGGATGCTGAACTCACAGAGGGGCTACTGTGTTAGTTGCCTTAGGTCAGTGATTTGGAGAGAGGTTGGGGCATGCTGGAAGGGCAGAGCCTCTCGGGTCATATGGAAGAGCTGAGTCTTCCAGTGATGCCTCCTGAGCTCAGACCTGGAGCAAGAAGGAACAGGTCCAAGAGTGTACCTGCTCCTGGGCCACCTCATCCAGCCCCATCTTGGCTCTTTGTGTCACCTGGGTGAGGGTCTCTCCGATCCTTGACTTTGTCTCAGGAAAGAGTTCAAGCACAAGTCAGAGGCAAAGAAAACTGTTTGAGGAAAGGTGAGACTACACTCCGCAGGCAGATGACTGCTCTAGAAGAGACAGCACTGAGTGCCTTCCAGATCTTACTTTATGAGAGGTTTACGTGCATTTTCATAAAGGGGTTGGGTTTGTAGAGTTTGGGAAGGGTCTTGAGGACCCCTGTATGGGTTCTCCTTTGTGAATGTGTTCTCTAGCTGAATACACTTGATCATGGGATGTATGTAGCATTAGCCTCTTAGCTCTGTACTCAGGGGTGTGTTTCCTGGCATGCTAATGAAGCGAAATTTCCAATAGGTTATTTGTGGGTGCTGGCGAGTGTGTGTGACCATAAAACTGCTATATAGATACTCTCTGCTATCATAATGGACAGGATCTTTATGGCCCCTTTTTCCTGTCAAGGTTGGTCGTTGAAGTTGGCCTGGTTCCAATGGAACTAAGGTATTAGTTTATTTTGGTGCCAAAAAAAATAAAATGAAATCATGCATAATTTTTTCATAATATGTATTTTTCATGAAATCTTTGAAGATTCCTATATTTAGGCTTTCTGATCACCCTTAAATGTCGTCCTCATCACTAAAAGCACCCGTGTCCCTAACTCCTGTCGCAATCTCTATTTCTGTTGAGCATTGTTCTTGGGGTTGGCCTGGTTTCTGTTCCTGCCCTTCATCCCCTGTCTCAGCTGCACAGGAGCAGGAATTCCTCACCTCTTAACCTGGTAATACAGGCCCAAAAGCAGCCGGATGGAATCGCTTCTTGTTCTCTCCCAATCCGGCCCAGGGAAGTAGGGGCTACTGCTATGTATTGAGTTGTTGGAAAAGGCATGATGTATTTTTTTTAGAGAATTACTTTATTTTATTTTTATTTATTTATTATTATTATTTTTAACTTTTATAGTCATCAGAAAGAGAGAGACAGAGAAAGAGAGAGAGAGAGGGAGAGAGAGACAGAAAGCAAGTCGTCTGGTCTGGTCCTTGAACCACAGTCAGCTCTGCGGGAGTCCTGTTTCTTAACCACCACACCACCTGCTGGCCCCCTGATGTACTTTTTCTATGCAAAAATGTATCATGACTTTTCTGACAACCCAATACAAAGCTGCCTGTCTAAGAGAGAGCAGAGTTAATGATGCCAGCCGTGGCCCTATTTCTCTTAGAAATAACTTTGAAGCAGGATTAGATCTACCCTCATTCTGATACAAGATGTGACTGTGATTAAAGAAAGTCCAAGTTCAAACATCCCTCAGAGTGCTGAATTAGCTACATCAGACATTGTTCTCCACGTCTTTGGCATGTAGGACATTCTTACTGTTCTGTTCTTCCATTTCATTACCAGGAGCCCAATTTCTAATACCAGAGTTTACAATAACTTGTACTATGGATGCCACCACACTGTGTTACTGTCTCTAATAAAAGGATTCTAATAGCGATCATTAATTGAGCACTTACTATGTGCCAGACACCAGACCAAGTTTTTATTTTTGCTTTTGGTACATTTTCTTATGCTAGAATATTTCTACATAGTCTATAAAAGAGGTGCTATTATTTCTCTATTTTCCCCTAGACTTAGAAACTGCTGCTTAGAGAAATTATATGACCTCTTCAAGGCTGTACAGCTGCAGAGTGGAGGACTAGGGCTTCAAATCCAGACCTCGGTGTGGAGACTGTGCTACTAGTGGCCATAGTTTAAGAAAGAATTTTACCTCCCGAAGGAGCTGAAGAATAGATGGCATAAATTTCTTTCTCTGGAGATCTCAGAGCAAGTGCTAAAAAGCAGATGGGCTTAGAGAAATGATGTTCTTTGCACTATGGCTACTACAAACATGAGGGGACTTCATAAAGTTCGTGGTAAAATGGAGTTAAAGTATGAATTTATTTTAATGCCCTCCTCCCCCAAGCAACCCCCCAAATCCATGCATAACTTTTTAATAAGCAGCAGTTTTCAGGAACTTTTTGGAGACCCCTTCTGTTTAGGCTTTTCTGGTCACCCTTAAAGAATACCATCCTTAAAGCCGGCAGCTGGCATGGTGACTAAGAGCACTTGACTGCCACGTGGTAGATCACGGTTCAAGCCCCAGACCTGGCGACTTGCTTTCTCACTTTCTCTCTCTCTCTCTGGTTAAATTACAATAAATAAATAAATGGATAAGTAAAGTTAAATAAAATAATTCATTAAAAAAAATCCTATCCTCTTCAACAAAAGTACTTCCAAAGATGTTTTTGGCAAAATACAGACTAAGCAAGCCCAGACCGACCATGGACCACCTTGCTTCAAAGAGGATGCCTACAATCATGCAATGCAAAGAGCTGAGGACCAGAAGGCCTGTGATTCTAAGCTTTGGATCAATTGCTTCCCAACTGAGTGACCTTGGCCAAGTCATTTCACTTCTATATTTTTCCCATCTGGAAAACAGGAATTATAATTTCTGTTGTGCCTACATCACAGGGTAAATTATGAGGATAAGATGGGATCATATATGTGAAAAGTGCTTTTTTAACCTTAAAGCCATACATAAATATGACAAATGTGAGGCAAAGACTCTTCTGAGTTCCAATTCCAATGTCATGTAAATATCACTTTCAAGAAATTGTCTCCTGCCCCAGAGATGTTCAAAAGGCATATTACTTTCCTTCTTAAAGAAAGATTTGATGGCTCAGTTAAGACTGTAAGATTTTTGTCATTTTCTGAGGCCACACTATTTGCATATGATTTGCATGTGTTTGCATAATGGATTCAAAAGACTCACTGCAGTGTATAAGAGTAAAAGAAAATAAATGAATATGAGTGACCTTCTGCCACAGCATTCAAATCAGATATTCAGGGCATAATACCCTGAAATATGAAATAGATTAAAATTTAAACTATTGCAAACAGATGGGAAGATAGGTTTTAGAGTTCAGAGGCAAGAATGAAACTCTTATTTGGTCTCAAGTTGTAAAGAATCACATACTTTCAAAGGTCACACCACACAAATGATTTTCATGCCTGAATTCTGTCTTCCAACCCCTTACCCCACCCCTCTCTGAAGACAAACACATACTCTGCATTATTTTTCAGTTTATTCTGAAGTGCCTCAGGTGACAGAAAACTTACTCTTCCCCCCAAATTGTTTTGGCCATTTTTGACTGTTTAAAAGGTTTTACCTTCTATTGAACTCTTCAAGTCTTTCCTGTTAATAGCCCTACAATGTTCTGTGTTTCCTCTGACTAACAGAATAAGTTCAAACCTATTCTACCTGCCAGTCCTTTTAGTATTTGAAAAATAGTTACTATGTCCCTGAATCTTCCCCTTTACAGGTTAAGAATATCTAGTTCCAGGACTAACATATGGCATAGTGATTAAGGCACTGGACTCCCAAGTGGTTGAGCATGGTTTGAATCCCAGACCCAGCAGCTTGAAACTCACATCAGGTATGTGTGCGCGCATGCCCAAAATTCTATGAGGAGAATGGAGGAGAAGCGATTATGGCATGGCTATTCCCCCTGGGAGGTGATTTCTCATGTTTTGTTTCTCTGTCTCTCTCTGTTTCTCTGGTAAGCAGGCGTGCCCTATAGCAAAAAATGTTTCTCCATAAAAAAGAATCTCTAGTTCCTCCAACTGTGTCACAGTTCATGCATTATAACTCCTAGCAGTTCATTTTTTCTGGATATTTTCCAAATCACCTAAGAAAAGTATTCGCTTAAATTCTAATTCTAGCTTTATCATTAACTGGTTGTGTGTTATTGGGGCAGTCTCTGTGTCTCAGTTTTCTCATCTGTAAAAAGATACGGTTAGACTGCTAATTTGAAAAAGTAATCGTTCTTTTCAGATTTTATCACTCTGTTTCAAAACTACATTTTCGAATGTACCTATATAACAGAATTGTTGGCTTGAGCCCATGAAATAAAGTTACATTTGCTTCTTGTTGACAATGTGCTTTCTCTTTCCTACTCCAGATCATACCCTTTCTTGGCAAACAGGAAGTAGAGAGAGCTTTGGCTGGAGCAACGGGTGCCATGTTGATTGCAATACCAGGTCCTGCACAGGGTTGTTAAGGAATGGAGCTACCCCCACTCATGTTAAGAACTGGATCTTGGAGAGCTATGAAGAGGAAGAGGAGACAATGAGAAAAGGCACGGGAAACACACTTTTCCAAAAATTAAAAAAAAAATTATTTATTTAATTAGAGAGAGAGACAAGCACATCCAAAATCATCTTCATGCTGTGGTCCACCTCATCTTCAGCCTCTGAAAATGAACCTGGAGCTTTTCCATGTGAGTCCGCCTTTCGGGGCATAGTTTTACTGCTATGCCACCATTCAGTGCACAGAAAACTCATTTATTTCTACTGACTAGCTACAGTGTCAGTGGGGAAACATATCTGTGAACCCCAAACCTGTAGACCCGAGAAACTTTCACAAAGTTCAAGTATCCTTATATCATATATTAACACAGATTTACATACAAATCTCAAATCATTCTTTTTGTTGTTCTATCTTCATTTTACCAGGTTTCCACACAGTTCATCCCTTGTAGTCAGCTGTCTTCCCATAGGTGACCCCACAGAACTGTCCTGTTTTATAACTAGTGAGGCCTATGTGTTCACTTCCCTATATTTCCATGTGGCTATAGTCTGGGAATGATTTAGAATCCTAGAATACTTTGTTTGGCTCTTCAAGCCCTTCTCTGGTGATAACCCAAAAGTTAATTGATGTTTCCTAAGGATGTGCAAACTGAAATACTTTTGTGATTCAAATTTAGAAAAGAACTAGCTGTGTAATTTCTGTTTCAGCATATCGACATCTATTGGTGTTAAACTACCTTTTTCCCCTTTGTGCTTTTGGTTTTGATTCTGCTTTTACTTCAAGCCTACCTTGCCTCTATCATATCAATATCCCAGATGGTTAAGTCTAATTGTATTTAAAATTCTACTTAAATATTTTTTGAGAGATTTTTGTTATAGGGCGCATGCATTCGACAGAGAGACAGAGAGACAGAAAGCGAGAAATCACCCCCCGGGGGGACGGCCATGCTGCAATCCCTTCTCCTCCATTCTCCTCTCGAGATCCTGGGCACGCACGCACACGCACCTGGCATGAGTATAAGCCACTGGGTCCGGGACTCAAACTGCAGTCGACTACATGGGAGTCCAGCAACGTAACCATTACGCTAATTGCTGGTCCCCTCTACTTAAGTATATATATATATATTTTTGGGGGGCGGTTTTTGTTATAGGGCACGTGTACTCACCAGACAGACAGAGAGAGACTGAGAGACAGAAAGCGAGAAATCACCCCCCGGGGGGACGGCCATGCTGCAATCCCTTCTCCTCCATTCTCTTCTCGGGATCTTGGGCACACATGCACACATGCCCGGCATGAGTTTTAAGCCACCG
>NW_006203543.1:695204-698035 GCF_000334495.1 Tupaia belangeri chinensis | reverse complement strand
ATATTTATAAAGAGCACATCTGCTCCTCAGAGACAGAAAGGAGAAAGCACTCCCTGTGGGGAACAGTCATGTTGCAATCCTTTCTCCTCCATCTCGCCTTCCCTTTTAGATTTTGAGCACCAGGTGTGTTTCTCAAACTGCTGGGGTTTGGGTCTCATACTTCATGGTCAGCCACATGAGATCCAGCTGCCTCAGTCACCAGGCCGTGGAGCCAGCTCTGTTTGTTATTTTTTTTTTTAACTAAATTATTATGACACAAGGTCCAGAGCCATAAAGGCTTAAAATACAGCCCTGTTCGATGCTGAGGGTTACCTAGTGTGTTACTTCATCGACACATTGCCCAAGGTTTCGCTGATCCTGGCTTCTGGGGCTGCTACCACCACTGTCTTTGCAGCTGATGATACTTAGGAGGCACTAGTGGCAGAAGAACTGATGCCAATGCCCCTCTTACACCATGAGCGGGACTCTCTCTCCTTGTATCCTACTTGATTTTGTAGGGAATGAAATTCATTTCCTCTCTTGTCTCATATTCTGTGTCTGGGGCCTATGAACTGAACTGAAAAAAGACATGTTTATAGGACAAAAAGTATAAACACTGTACTTGATGTTACTACTTCTATATGACACAGGTGTCTTCATAGAAAGATGGGGAAACTCCAAAGAATCAGTTAGACCTAGGAGTTTGTATATCTTTTTTTTTTTTTTTTTTTTTAGATTTTTGCTATAGGGTATATGTGCTTGCTGGAGAGACAGAAGGGAGCAGAGAAACAGAAAGCAAGAAATCACCACCGGGGGTGGGGGGGATGGCCCACTGCAATCCCTTCCCCTCCATTCTCCTCTCAGGATTTTGGGCACACACGCCCAGTGTGACTTTTAAGCTGCCGGTTCTGGACTTGAACCATGATCAACTACATGGAAGTCCAGGAATGTAACTATTACATCATCTTCTGGTCCCTTTTATACCATATTAACAAAGAATGATAAATTGTGAAAGCATGACAAATCAAAGGAAAAAAAAAAAGAGGCTTAGGCAAGTGACAAGACACCGTATGGGGAAAATTAACAGACGGTAAGTGTTATTTTCATAAGATCTGTTTTGACTCATTGCCTCCAGTGATAAGAATGTTCTCTCTCTCCTGGTATGGAAAATGCACCTTTCTCATAGGAAATTTGTGTCATGCTTTTAGGTAGAAATGGGGAGGACAGAGAGCTCTTCTTGGATCTGTTCTTTCTTAATTGCCTCCAGCTCAAAATAATCACGATGTCTAAGTGGCATGTTTTGAGTGGTGTATTCTGATCCCTTTTAGTTTCAAGCTCAGCTGTGTCCTTTGCAGCTGGACAGCCTTATCATGCTGTCTCCAATCCTGCTGCTTCAGAGACTGGCTATATTGCTGCACTGTCGTTGATGGCAGTGCCCCTATCAACCCCAGCAGCGACAGCGGCAGCAGCAGCACAGTATCGGTCCACAATACAGACAGCTCACCTCTGTCACATAAAGCACTCCAGGTCTTCTCACGCCTCCTACTCCAAGTCCTTTTGGCTTCTTTGCAGTATGGGGTGTGGGGGGAGGGTCCTTCCTTGTCTGATCCAGGGAAAGACAAGGAAGGACATTTACATTCCATTCTCCAGGACTTACCTCTCCCCAAGATGACTGATAATAGAAATATTCATTGCAATCTGAATATTGTCTGATGCTGCAATATTTCCCGAAATCTGAGTTTCACTATTTACATTTTTAAAATTTTATTTATTTTTTGACTAGAGGGTGTGTGTGCTCACCAGGGAGAGATGAGATGAGGTACGGAGTCAGGCGGAGTGAGAAAGCATAATCCATGAGGCGTGGCCACACTGCAATTCCTTCTCCTCTACCTCTCCTTTTGGCATTCTGGGCATGCACGCACACATGCTTGGTGTTTTTCAAAACACTGGGTCTGGGACTCAACTGAACAGCTGGCCATGTGAGCTCTAACTAGCTGCTTTAACCCTCGTCACTGGCCCATTTTCATCATTTTTTCTTTCATCAGTTACACATACATGATTCTGGAAATACATGTAATGTATTAGAAATTTGTCAGGCTTTAACTTTTTATTAACCTTAACATCAGTGCAATTCTCTAACATCTCTTTCATTTAATGTATTTTATAAAGGCAGAAATGTTAAAGGCATCCTTAGGGTTTTTCCTCTCAAACTGTAAATGCATGTAAAATTAATAGGCAGTGAGGTACAGGGACAGGGACTACAGTATAGAGCTGAGAACTGGGATTCTGAGATAAACTCTCAACTCTTTAGTAAAGTGGTCCTAAGAGTGTTGCATTGAAAGTCAGAAATTTAAAAGCTAAAAATAAGTTTTAAAACAATCTAATCCAGCTGTCATTTTTTTGGTTAAGAATGTAAATGAACAACCTATGAGTCTAATAGTCCCAGGAGTTGAGATTATTCACATTATTATTCAGCCCATTGACTTTTGGAACATTTTTCATATCCTGTCTACTGCCAGGCTTTTTACTGTGAGCATTGCATTAGATTACATTTCTACAGCCCTTTACAGTGAATGTAGGGGAAAGAATTTCCTAAACTATCGAAGAGGTAGGATACAACTTCTACAAATGGCAATATGACAAGCTTTCCTCAGTCAGAAACATCCCATCAGTGCAGCTGGAAGCGTTCGTTGGTGGGATGGTGGTGGTGGAGGGTGTGCTTGTGCTCATTCCTGTCTTTCACGGCAGCCCTGTGACTGCCTTGTGACTGAGACTAGCAGCGAGTTTGACAACCTCCATGGATTTCCGTCTTTAGGCACAGATACCTATGTGACATGGACGAGCCATTAGAC
>NW_006203543.1:687001-694830 GCF_000334495.1 Tupaia belangeri chinensis | reverse complement strand
AGCGTTTAGCGTCTAAGTGTCTCATTTTCTTTTATAGAAGAGGAATTCTCTTTCCCCTGCTTCTGTCTCAAAAGTATTCATGAAAAGAAGGCTAGCCCATAAAGGACTATGAAGAATTGTATGTTATTTCTACGGCAGAGCGCGTGTGAGTGAAAAGGCTGTTTCCTTTTCCTCCTTCAGTTTTGTGTTTTTAAGGAGCAGCTCCTTGAAAGGCACAGTAAAGCTAGGGGCAGAAATGAAAGGCATGTAGGTATCTTTACTAGGCGTCAGGTACCCAGTAAGCACTTGACGTGCTTTATCACGTACAATTACTGAATGACTTGTTGAAGTAGGTCCTATTTTTATCCCAGAGTTACAGACGAGTAATCCAAGGCCAGAATGGTTCAAGGATAGGCAGAAGGTTTCAGGTCAGAAAGTGGAGGATCCAGGACTTCTAACTGGCTGAGTCTGATTCAAGACTCGCTCTTGCACCTCTTGTGCCCCCTACCACTCTACCTCTCAAGAAATCTCCTTGCACATAGCAGAAAGAATGCCAGAGCTCTAGCCATACGGCAGGAAATGTGTTCAGCCTGGATATCCCAGGCACTCAAGTTTGCATTCATGCCCTCTCAGTTTGCTATCCTCTGCAGGGATTCTTCCTGGCACTTGGTTGACAACCACATTTTCATAGGATGGAAAGGATATTTGGAAGAGATGTCAGCCTTAGAAATTTAATCAGCTGGGCAGAAAGCAATCAAGATGCCATCTGGACAGGCTCTGACTTCCTGCCCAGAGATAAAGACATCTGGACTTAGTAAATGCCAAGGACATGCGGCTGACTTGGTCCCAGGCCTGTGGGCCACTCCTTACTTCATGCACACACACATTTTCTTAATTGCACAGAATCTATAGCTCTGAGCTACTGCTGGGTCTTTGAGTGCTCAATGCTGTTGACCACCAAAGGTTTCTCTGCTCACAGCCAGTAAACACTGTGAGCACAGTGTCTTTCCAGGGCTAAGGAGATGGATCAACTGCAAAGGCCACTGTAAATAGGCCTCTTTAATGATGGAGCAGGAGGTGGCTGCCCCAGGCTTACTTTTCATTGATACAGAGCCTCTGAATTAGGGCGCATTATGACTGCTGACTGCTGACCGTTAAGTAGGGCTGAGAGGAAGTGTTTGTACATACAAAGAGGCTAATTAAGCTGGCTGCCAGGTCTGCATACCCAATCTCTGTTTAACTGCTGCTTCTTCCCATGAGAGAAACTCCAATCATGGAAGATCTCTAGCAGCCGGCCTACATGGGAGTGCCCTGGCTGGGAGATGAAAGAGTTTGGAGAAGAGCTGAGGAACTAGAAGTAGAAGTAGATTAAGATGCTGCACAGAGGGGCCCAGATGGTGGTGCACCAGCAAAATGCTCTGCAAGGCTGCTGCACTGCATGAGATGGTTTGGTGTTTGTTAGGCTGGTGCATGACCGTGATTCAGGGCTGGCCATGGCTGGGGGTAGATCATAGTGTCAGGACCCTACTGCATGTGCCTATTGCTTACTCTCTCTTTTTCACACATGGAAGCAATAAATACACTTGAAATAAAATATTCTACACAAAGGGCTCTTATTATGGCAATGTCTGAATATTTGCATTTGCATTCCAAACACCTTTGTAGAGATGGCTCCAATCTCACACACAGATTCCTGTCGAATTTCACAGAGCTGAAATCACTTTCCCTTTATTCTCCCAGGGAGAAGCACTATTTGCTCCAAGTAGACTTGTGACATTCCTGGTCCTGTGTACAGTACTGAGAAAACCTAGTCAAGTGGTTCTCTTTTAGCTCCTCTGTGTTTGGGACATATTGAATATTTTTAAGTTTTATTGGGGGGAAGATATACTGGCTTGAGTGACTTACATTTAAGCATTTTAATTTCAAAATAATGAAAAATATTGTATCTATTAATATTGAACACATTTATTACCCTAGCCTAAATTTTTTTTTTTTTGGAGAGGTTTTTGCTATAGGCCATATGCACTCGCCAGAGAGACAGAGAGAGAGAGAGAGAGAGAGAGACAGAAAGTGAGAAATCACCCCTTGGGAGGATAGCCATGCCGCAATCCCTTCATGTCCATTCTCTCTGGAACTTGGGCACACACGCACACACACACAGCGTGAGTTTAAGCCACTGGGTCCAGGAATTGAACCGCAGTCAACTACATGGGAGTTCAGCAACATAGCCATTATGCTAACTGCTGGTCCCTCCTAGCCTAAATTTTTAAAAAGTTTACTTTATTCATGACAAGGCACATGTGCGTGTGTGTGAATAGGGGCACTCTAAGCAGTGTTTTGGCAATCTATGGTCTCCTTTCCCCAGCTCTCTAGCTCTCAGGATCTAAGGCGTTCACCCAGTGTGTTGCAAGTAGACTTGGGAACTCGGTTCGCAGCTGGTCTTGTAGCTGCCAGCATTGCAAATCCGTATGTTACTACCTGCACCGCCAAGGCACAGCCAGTTCTAGCCTAAGATTTTGAACCAACTACAGTTTCTGACTTCAAAATGAAAATCAGATCAACCTCGGTAGCTGGAATTTACCACTTTAGAGTCTTCATTCTTGAAGAATTTGTCAAAACTTTGCAATCTCTGGTCTGTGCTCAGGAAAAGTCATCTTCATTCTTTTCCTTGATTCTCTTATAGGTTGCGTTTATTTCTTTGCCTGTCATCTACTTCACCTCTATTGCAATTTCTTTCTGAAAATACTTTTTCCTCTAAGGTCTGTTTGTTTTGTTATCATTTGGTTCTTGCTTCAGTTGTGTCCAGCTCTTTTTAAAGTTTCTTCTCCTCAGATTTTTATATTCATATTTCTAAACCTCACTCTTTGCTGTAGCTTTTTATCATCCTGTCACTCCATTGGCTCCGCATTTGTCAACTGTCTCTGTGGGATCATCCTACTTCTTGGTATCTGCAAGGGCCATGTAGCACTCATTTGTTTTCTCTCCTTAGAACATTATCTCATGGGACCTCAGTCTTTGGAGTCCCTTAGGTCGCCCAGATGCCTGATGAGATCCACAGCCAGCACTCTCAGAGAAGAAACCTACCTCAGATCCCAGCTCGGAACCTTCTCTAGCTAGTGGTCAGCTAAGCCTGACCAATGAGATGTGTCTGTGTAACTGAGCCATAAGAGAACCGAAGTGACTACATTGTACTTAGTCTTAGCGTCCATCTTATAGATCAAACCTTAAGAAAACCAGTCAGCTTCTTTCACTTCCCTCACCATGAGTCTCACAGAACCTAGCCTTTTGCACCCTTCACAACAGACGGAACCAATGCTTAACTAATGAAAGCTACCGATAACCTTGCTGATCCTGGACTATGGAGATAGAGAAGGGAAAGATGCCACTAGCCCCTTGTTAAGTGACTGGCTAAGATTTTCATCAGCTTAACCATCACAATGTCACACCTACCTCCTAAACCAGGATCTAATAGTTGGCTTGACTATTTCCCTTTGCTTCCGCCACCTTGTTAACCATTGCTCACCTTGAAGTTCCCTTGCAGAGAAGAAAACTGACATTATGCCTTGCCCTGATGCCCAGAAAAAAATCTGAAAGCCCCTCACCCTCGCCAAGCAGTGCTTACCCCTGATACTGCCTAGGACAATGATCCTTCATGTCCTCATTTTTTTTTTTTCTGTAAAACAATGAATAACTTGCCCTTTGTTTTTAAGTGTATCTCAAGAGGATCTCTTCTAACCACAATACCATGGAAGCAGTCTTATTAACACATTCTTATTAATTCTAGAAATTTACTGAGTCTTAAGATCTTAGACTTACATTGTAATCATATGTAAATGATTCCTCTACTTTCTAGTATTTGTATCTATTACTTGATCTTGTTTTATCTCATCAGCTAGAATGTATAAAATAACTGAATAGTTAAAAAAAAAAAAAGAGGATTCTTCTATACAAGCTTTGTATCTTGTACAGTGTGGCTTAGATAGTTACGGACTCCAGTCTTCTCTTTGCTTGGTGTTGACCTCACTGAATTGATTTCTTTCCTTATTCACCAAGTCTTGTCTCTTTGCAGCAGGTGGTGCAGATCTGATCTGGGGGCACCTGCACAAGCATCCCCGCCTGGGATGTGGCATCATCTGACTGAAGGTGAGTCCGGAAGAAGCAAACTGTAGAACCGTGGAATATGGCATGGCATTGGCTAACACAGTAGGCAGTTCACATCTTCAATAGTACAAATCTAGCTTTTGTCATTTTTTACTTTTCCCAAGTGAGATACAAGTGTATGGAGTCTGTGGAGAAGAAAACAGGAGCTAAAATCTGGTGTTTTGGGATTTTCAACAAGGAAAAAAACCCTCCATTTTATGTTGCTGAATAAGCATTATTGTGATTAAACCAGCCATTAGTGGACATTGAGGGAGAGACAACATTCTTACACACAGATTAGATCACTAGTGTCCACGTATGGGAAAATTGTAAAGTTTGAGCTCCAAATCCCAGCATGGCGTCTTGTTTCAAACACAGTTAGTTCCTGTTGCAGTCTATTATTAACACCGCCTTTCACTCAAAAAAAAAAGAGAAGAAAAAAGAGGAAATTCTGAAACTCTTTCACTTTCTAAATACAATTGAATTCACTTTAAAGAAATCTACCATAACATTTTGCATTTGTACAACTGATGAAATTTATTTTATCAGGTCATTTGTGACTACATGGCCTACTAGAATTCCTTTAGACATATTAAACCTAGATCATTTCTTGACCCAGTTTTTCAAAATTTGGCTACACCTATCTCTGCTGAGTGAAATGAGGCTGGCTCCCAGCTTTGAATGTGCACATTAGTCAGCAGCCAGTAAGAAACTGCTCTAATGACAAAAATATTTGCTTCAGGTGAGATAGCAGTGTTGGAACTACTCTCAGAATTGACGTTGAGACATGCGAGGCTCTGGTTTTCAGAGGATACACACATTCTGGGTGAGGCACTGCAGTTTTGGAGTGTCTGGAGAGGTCAGCTGTGATGTGGACATGGTGTGATGGGAGGGGAGTGATGGAGCTTCTGTAACAGTGAAGACCTCTGGGAAGTGGGGTAAGTCCATGTTGATGCAGGCCTCAGATTCTGTGTTCTGCAGGGGCTGGAGTGGGAAGCTGGGTACCTGGAGGACTGGTTGCTTCCTGGGGCAGGACATGGCCCATTCCTAGTCCAGAATTCTACCACAGATCTAAAATAGATGCATCTTTTCTTCAGTTGTCACTACTTTTAAAAATACTTTCATCCACACAACTGGAGTGGGAAAGTTTTTTTGTTTGTTTAAATGATGACTTAGAATGCTAAGGTCTTAATCATCTTTGTAAAAAGTTTGTAAAAGTAGTTACCTTTTAAAAAAAATTTCAGAAAATAATAATATGTAACACATAATGTTTACTATTTCCAGGTACTATTCTAAGCACTTTATAAATATTAATTCATTTAATCTTTATCACTAGACTCTGAGTAGTCATCTCTGTGTTTACAACACAAAAGCACACACACAGTCTGCTATGTGTTTGAGGTGGGGCTTGAACCTAGAGAGCCTCGCACGATAGATAAAACAAGAGAAGGAAGGTGACAGATAAGTCTGAAGAAAAGAAAACCATCAGAACCAGTTTTGCCCAGTGCTTTGAAGAAAACATTGAGCTTCATTCGTCTCCACTGTCCACGAAAAGTGCCCATTGAGTCAGGGTCTCATGATCAAGGAGAAGGCCAGCCCACTGCTCTGGGACCCCACCTCAGCCTCATCCTTTGGCATTTCTCTTGTGCTACACTCTTCCAGTTTTCTGTTGTCTTATTTAACAGTAGCTCCACTGCCTCGGCCAGCCCTATGTGTCCTGTGAGCAACGCCATCTGATAGAAACATGAGACCAACCTATACAAGTTTCTTTAGGAGCCTATATTAAAAATGTAAAAAGAGGGGATGAAGTATTATTTCTGCTTTGGTTTGGATATGGTTTGTCCCCAAAGGTTCATGTGTTGGAAGCTTGGTTCCTAGTGTAATGGTGTTGAGAGGTGTGGGGGCCTTCAGGAGGGGAAGCCCAGTGGGAGGTGTTGGATCAAGGAGATACTGCCCTCATGAATAGATAATGCCTTCTCCAAGGCTCAAGGAGGAAGGGAGTTCTCAATCTGCCTCTGTGATAATGGGCTATTTCCCATGAGAGTCAGATGTAAAATTAAGATGGGTGGTGACGGCAGATGGCATAGCAGTTATATCTCTTGACTCCTACTTGGCTGACCATGGTTTGAGTCCTGGACCCAGTAACTTGAAACTCATGCTGGGTGCATGTGTGTACATGCCTAAGATCCCAGGAGGAGAGTGGAGGAGTAGGGATTGCAGTGTAGTCATCCCCGTTGGGGGGTGATTTCTCACTTTCCTTTTCACTGTCTCTGTCTCTCTCTTTCTCCAGCAAGAACACCTGCCCTAAGGCAAAAACCTCTTAAAAAAAAAAAAAAAAGGTGGCTGCCCACAGATTATGCTCTAAGTCTCTGCATGAGCCTCTGTGTCTTCCTGCTTCTATTAGCCATTGTCACCTGAGCCCAGCCAGCCACATGCCAGCTTTTGGGCTTTCTAGACTCCAGAATGGAGAGCCAAATAAACATCTATTCTTTTCATATAGCCTCAGAGACTCCTGTTTAGCGACACTATAATGGCTTAAAAAATTACAAAACAAACAAACAAAAATCTCTCACTGCTTTCTCCCTTCACATTTTGCATTTGAAACTTGTTTTGGTTTTAGTTTTCAACTTATTTTTTTATTTTTTAACTTGAAAAGTAGACAGTCAACCAGCTCCTGGAAGAATTTTTAACTAGCTACATGAAGGTCTGGGAAGCTGAGGGTCTGGAGGAGGGTTGGATAAGTAGATAGGAGGGGCCCTCCCCTCAGACCCTGCAGGAGCAAGGAGAGGGAGGGGTTCCTTAGTCAAAAAGAAGGCAAGGAGAAGGAGGTATAGTTAGGAGAGAAGTGGGGATGGTTACTGAGGGAGAAGAGGTGGAGGGAGGAGGGAGAAGATGAAGATGGAAAGAGAAAGAGGTTTGAAGGGGAAGAAGAGGATGGAGAAAGGGGAGAGTACCTATAGGAAATAAAAGGTCATTGTCTATTTTAATCCAGAATAAAATGCCTGGCCCTGTAGGGATGGAAGAAGCTCCTCTGTACAGGGGAAGCAGTGGCTGGAGGGAGCTGGTAGGGAGGCAGCAGACCTGAAGTGGCTGGCGGAGGCGTGGGGCACTCTAGCTGTTGTGTGTTTGAGCCATTGCTCTATGTTCACAGAAATGCTTCCTGTTTTGTTCTGTTCTTTATTTTTTAATTTTTTCTCAATAACTGACATGGCATGCCACCCCCCCCCCAAGAAGTAGATGAAGTTGGTTAGTTTTAATAATATATTTTATTTAAACAAATTCATCAAAATGGTATCATTACAAACATATAAAATCGATATGACCAATGTAAAATACTAATGATTTTACCTTTAAAAAAATATTTAAAGGTTTTTGCTATAGGGCGCGTGTGCTCGCCAGACAGAGAGACAGAGAGACAGAAAGTGAGAAATCAACCCCCGGGGGGATGGCCACACCACAATCCCTTCTCCTCCATTCTCCTCTCGGGCTCTTGGGCATGCATGCACACGTGCCCAGCGTGGGTTTAAACCATCGGGTCTGGGACTCGAACCGCGGTCGACTACATGAGAGTCCAGCGACATAGCCATTGCACTAACTACTGCTCCCCCAAGGATGTTATTCTTTTTTTTTTTTGGAGAGGTTTTTGCTATAGGGCACGTGTGCTGGCCAGACAGACAGAGAGAGACATAGAGACAAAAAGTGAGAAATCA
>NW_006203543.1:676083-686947 GCF_000334495.1 Tupaia belangeri chinensis | reverse complement strand
ACGCACACGCACATGCGCCCGGCGTGAGTTTTAAGCCACCGGGCCCGAGACACGAACCGCGGTCGACTACGTGGGAGTCCAGCGACGTAGCCATTATGCTAACTGCTGGTTCCCCCAAATAATTTTACCTTTACATGCACGACGCATTTTACATTTACAGGACATATCCTTTTTATTTATTTATTTATTATTTTTTTTTTATAGATTTTTGCTATAGGGCACGTGCACTCACCAGAAAGACAGACAGAGACAGAGACAGAAAGCGAGAAATCATCCCCCAAGGGGGTGGCCATGCCACAATCCCTTCTCCTCTATTCTCCTCTTGGGATCTTGGGCACACACGGCGTGAGTTTAAGCCACTGGGTCCGGGACTTGAACCGCGGTTGACTACATGGGAGTCCATTGATATAGCCATTATGCCATTGGCTGATCCTGACATCTCCATTTTGACGCTGTATTTTCACTGGAAATACTTGATCTGTGTTTCTATTTCATAAACTTTAGAGTTGAAAAAGAGATTGACCTGCTCAAGTTGTTGCAAATATACTTAAAACTTTCCAGTAGCTGTACAAACTAATGGTGTTTGTACCTGAGTGAATTAACATGAAATAAACTCCAACGTTCAGTTTTTCAGTCACTCTAGCCACATTTTCAGCCCTCAAGAGGCAGTGACTCTCGAGTACCGTATTGGGCAGCATAGTTCTAGAGGCTAGCGAGAAATGAAACCCAGTAACCATAGTTGAGATTAAACAGCGACCGGCAGCCGTCGTCTGGTCACTGTTCTTGATGGCCATCAGCACCTACCGCTGCAGGCAGGCTTGGAATTCCAGTCTGGGGTTTGGGCACAAGTATGGTCAGGTTAGTTCCCACACGGTGCGCAGCTACAGACTGTTTTGCAAATGTTAACCCTGCCACCTAGTGACCATTCTCTGCATGTCACCTGGAGCTTGCCGCGTAAAATTCCCACATCAACCTCAGCATCTCTGCCCTTCCTGACAGATCTGGGACTCCACTGCTCAGACACCCCTCAGGTTACCGTGCTCCTAAGGTGCCATAGTGTTTGGGGGCTACTTTAGCTGTCCTTGGAGAATAGAAGCTGATTGTCGTTTTACCCCGGGTTCCCCTTCAGAATAAGATGCTTGGAAAACATCTTATGTCCAAGGAGACGACTTCTGTCCCCTGTAAGGGTTAGAGTCCTGCTCTTCCTTGTGCTTGATTCTGTTACAGCTCCTGATTTTTCTCTTTGCTTTTATTTCACCTTCCTCCAATGAATTGTGAAATCCGTGAAGTCAGGGACAATGCCTTGCTCATATTTTATTCCCACAACCTGGCTTGGTGTCTGCTATCTGTCAATTGAAGAATGGATGGATTGTATTATAATTTCATGGTCTTTAATTTACACCCACCAGCCCTCAAAACCTACCTGCACCTGAGCCTACAGCTACACCTGATCCTCTGGATGGAATGCTATGCTTTGCAGGTGGTTCCAAATCCCCAGGACCACTCATTGGAAATGTCTGGGTTCCAACTCAGGAAACTATGCCACTGGTCCTGGGTGTGGGCTGGGCCGTGGGGTTTAGAAGATGTTCCCCAGAGTATCCTGACCAATAGTCATGGTTGAGACCTGCTCTCCGCATCCTCCTCCTTTCGGCTTCCTTAGATGTCAGCAGGTAATTCCATCCTTACTTGCATTTCCAACTCTTCCCACTATTGGCTCATTCTATAAATCCTATGCAATGCCTTAAACTCTTCCAGCTGAAAGGAAGAAAGAAAAAACCTCCTTGGATCCAATATCTATAGCAAACACCTACCTTCTTTATGTACTTTGCAAGCCAAACATAAAAGATAACTTGTCCACGCAGGCTGTCTTGATTTCTTTAACCACTATTAACTTTTCATTTTTAATTACTAGAGAAATGTGTACTTTGCAAAGAGAGATGAAAGAGAGAGAGAGAGAGAGAGAGAGGAGAGAAGAAGAAAGCAGCCCCCCATCTCCCAGTGTGATGTGGTCATATCTCCATCGCTTCTCCATTTCTCCATCCCATTAGGATTTGGGGCATGCATGCACACGTGCCCAGCATGTTTTTTAAGCCACTAGGGCTGAGATTGAAACCATGTTCAGCCTTATGGGATCTGGTTCCCTTAACTGTGAGGTTATGGGACTGTCCTACCATTCACGTTAAAATTTCAGTTCTACTCTTGATGCGTTCCTACCTTAGATGCTCCTGTTTTGGGCTTCGTTTTTGTTTGTATGTTTGTTTTTATTTTTGCCATAGGACATGTGCACTCATGAGAGAGAAACAAAGGGTTCAGAAATCACCCCCCAGAAGGAATGGCCACATCACAGTTCTTCTCCTCCATTCTCCTCTCTGGATTTTGGGCACTCATGCACATGTAACTGGCACGATTTTCAAGTCACCAGTTCCGGAACTTAAACCTCATTTGGCTATGTGGGAGTCCAGTCCCTTAACCACCATGCCAACTGCTGGCCTCAGATGCTCCTCTTTTTTTTTTTTTTTTTTTTTAAGTTTATTTATTTATTCTGTGTGAGAAAGAGAAAAAGTAGAGAGAGAGAGGAGAGCGAGCGAGCGAGCCCATCCCTACCAGGGTTGTCATGCCTTGTTCCATCAGCCTCAGCCTCGTGGGAATGAGCACTGGCGTGGTGTGTACAAGGAGACCTTAGGACAGGAACCCAGAAGCTTCCCTCCTGGCATCAGTATCGTGGAGTTTTGCATTACTTTTGCACCATTGCAGCTGCCCAGACAATACTCTTCTAGTAGGTTCGATTGTATTAATTTTCTGTGGCTTCTGTAGCAAACTGATTGACTTAAAACTTTACACATTTATTCCCTCCATTCTTGGAGGCCAGAAATCCAAAATCAGTTTCACAGGGTTGAAATCAAGGTGTTTACAGAGCCATGCTCCCTCTGGAGGCTTTAGGAATGAATCTTCCTGTTTCTGGTGACTTCTGGCGTTCTTGAGCGTATTAGGATTCTCTGGAGAACTAGAACCAATGGGATCTATATATTTATGTCTGGACTTAACATATTCTTTCTACCTATCTGGAATTAGCTGACACAATTAGAGGCTCAGAAGTCACATGATCTGCATCTGGCAAGGTGGAGACCTAGGAGAGCTGATGGTGTAAGTACCAATCTGAGGGCAGGAGTAGATGAGTGTCCTAGCTCAGGTAGTCAGGAGAAATTCCCTCTTACTGTGCCTTTTTTATTCTATTCAGGTCTTCCATGGGTTAAATGAGACTTGCCCACATTGCTGGAGGACAATGCACTTTATTTAGTCTGTGCACTCAAGTGCTAATCTCATCCAGAAACACACTTACAGATACAGTCAGAATAATGTTTGGTCAAATGTCTGAGCACCCATAGCCCAGTCAGAGTGACACACAGATTAACCATCGCATTTGGTTTATGGCTGGGTCACCCAAACTTCAAAGCCAACCTGTGCAATTCTATCTATTCTGTCGTTACTTTATTTTCTCTCCCCCCTTCTCTTTATCTCTCTCTCTCTCTGTTTGTGTGTTTAGAATTACTTCTTTAATTTTAAAGAGCTATTGTTATTATTTTTAATTTGGGATAGAGCACGTGTACTCCCCAGAAAGAGGGGTGGGAGGGAGAGAAAGTAAAACAGCAAGCCTTCAGATCCAGGACCTGAACCCTGGTTGGCCATGTGGGAGTCAAGCACCTCAACCCCCACATCACCTGCTGGCTCCTGTTTGTGTGTCTTTTAATCTCCCTCTACCTCCCCTTCATAAGGATGTATGTGATTGCATTTAGGGTCCACCTACATAATCCAGGATAATCTCCCATTCTGAAGATGCTCAATGTAATCAGATCTAAATAAACTGTATTTCCAAATCAGTAGCATTCGCAGGTTCCAGGGATTAGACATGAACAGCTTTTGGAAGGTCATTAATTACCCTGCAACACCAATTTATGCAACGGCACTTTTACCTACCCAGTTTCTTAAACCAGAAATTTGAGACTCATCTTTGTCATAACAATTCTATCTTCCAAATAAATCTTGAATCTCCTCAGCAATTTCTATCTCCCCTGTCACCAACTTACCACCAAATATAATGTCTTTCCAAGATAACTTTAATAAGTTACTTATGTCAGTTGTAATTATGTCTGTATCTATTATGCTATTTGTTAATTATCTGTCTTCAGTTACTAGACCATAGGCTCCTTGAAGACAGGGCCATGTATGTTTTGTTCTCCCATGGGTTTTAGGTTCCAGCATAGTGTGTTGTATGGACTAGGTGCTCAGTAGATACATGGACAAATGCATCGATGGCCCATTTCCTGCCTGAAGGGCTCAGTCTGACACAGAGGCTATTCAGTGGTGGTTTTACTCTAAATTACTTCATTTGTTTATTTAAACTATTTACACGGCGAACCATCTATATGCCAGACACATTTTGGGGTTCATCATTTAACAAGTCATATAAATCTTGAAAGCTTTACATTTTCTTATGGGAGGAACAGATGGAAAACATAATGAATGCATCACAAATATATTCTTTACAGATATATCTGTGTATATATGTGTATACATATATATAGCGTTTATAATGTTAGAATATAAATATATGTTTATAATGTTGGAAAAGTCATCAATGATATAAATAAACAACAAACCCAGAGGAGTTCAAAGGGGGTTTGTATTTACTTTTTAATTCTAAATGAGATTGACCTAAGATGTAGATATTTGAGAAAAGGCCTGAAGGAATTGGGGCGGGGGCGAGTCATAAATGTGTCTGAGGAAAGCGCTTCCCAGGCTGATGTGATGACTCTGTGTCTGAGAAGTCGCTGAGGCAGGGATGATCTGGTAAGGAAGTCGAGGAGGCCGTTGTGGCTACAGTGAGGGAGTGAAGTCGGGAAGAGAATGGATGAGGGCAAAATGGCTGTGGGGGCCAGGATGGGTGGGATCTTCTAGGTCAGTAGAAGGACTTCCGTTTTCTCTCTATAAGGAGCAGAGAAGGGAACTGTGACATATTTTAGAAGTATCTCTCTGGCTTCCTCATGGACTGTGGGTGACCCAGGGTGGAAACAAGAACCCCAGAAGTCATACAGAAATTAGGGCAAAAGGAGATAGAGGCTTGGGACCAGGATGACAACAGTGGGAGTGGTGAGAAATGGTCAGATATAGGGCCCATTTTGAAAATAGGGTGGATGGGATTTCTCACGGACTGGATATGGAAAGAGGAGAGAGAGAGAGGTGTCGACAATATATTGCCCAGGTTTTTGGCCTAAGCAACTGGAAGCTAGACTAAATTCATTTTTGTCTGGAACTCCTACCCCAAACATCTTAATTCCCTAAAGTCACTGGAACGGCTCAACAGCCCTGAACTTTCCAGACAGCTGCAAGGAATTGTCATCCATCCTTCCCTGGAGAGTGTCTGATCCTTTTCTAAACTTATGCCCGTCTCGTCCCCCACATCTGTGCATGGGGGATGTGGTCCAGCGCTACTTTCAGAACAATGCTCAGCCCCCCGACCCCAGTCCCTCTGTGACAAGCAGTAGCTGTGCTTCCTGGGTCTTCCCCTCAGGTTGATCTGGGTCCTGGCACACCATTCAGAGTGTCCTTCTGGTCCTCGCCTTTAAATTCACTCCTAGGGTTCTGAGGAGTCGGCCTGATTCTTATTTTGTTCACAGAAGTTTCTTCTTGTTCTGGTCTGGAGTGGCTGAGGTCACACAGTAGCTGCGGGATCTCTGTGAGCCCAGGTGGGCTGGCCGAGTGCCACCAGAGGTAACTATGTATGCCCTGTTTACTCACCTCTTCTGGATTTTAAACATTCTCATTGTCAGGGTCTTTGAGATGGTCTGTATGACAGGCTTGGTGCAAAGGCTGTTCTGTGAAGAAGCTGCAGCTGTTAGGAAATAAGGCCCATTTCCCCTGTGGCTGAGTAGTTATGTGGGTATGTGGATCAGATGCTATAGGGGTTTGGAAGTAAATGTTTTGGAGAGCTGGTAGTAAGAACAGTTGTCTTTGAGTGTTGGGTCTTGTTTTGACCCAGTCCATACCCCACTTTAGCCCCCTCTGTGAGGAACATGGTTGGGTCAAACAGCTCCTGCTTCTTTCCCTGAGAAGATAAGGCATGCTACTGTGTGGCATTTCCCCCACTTTGCAGTTGGGAGTGGGTCCTGTGTGTGTGCCCATATCTGTGAGCCCACTAACTGTGTATATTTGGAACTAAAAGTCTTGGGGGCATTTAAACGGACTGTCAATTATTTGTTCTGGAGCAGTCTGTGTTATTTAAGTCACCAACGTCCTGGCTAAGCTCAGTTGCAAGCTCTCCCAAATTCTACAGAAACCCAAATAAGACCTTGTGCCCTTCCCCATCCTGCCCACAAGCCCTCCCTGGTCGCAAAGTCTGCCGAAGTGTTTGCTGGGAGCCGTGCAGGTGTTGAAGACCTCATTACGTATTCCATAAGGGGGCGTGCTGCCGGCCTCCCTGGTTAGAGAACTGCAGAGGGTGAGAACAGAGGGCGTGTCTGTTCTTTAGGCTGCTGGATAAAGTTGTCTGAACTGAAAAGTCATGAAAGGGAACAGAGACTTCTCTGGTCTCCTCTCAAAAGGTTGCACTTGCCCTTATTAACTTCTTAATTGGCATCTCCTGGTTCTGTTGGCATTGGAGTGCTCAGGACAGAGAGGTTTGGATCCGGAGCCAAATGTGAGCCACCCACCTTTTAGAAACACTGGTGCAGAGCTGAGCCAGCTTCACCCAAACCGTTTAAAGTGCTGAGTCAACACAGCTCATTATATCGGGGTAAATTTATCTTTTGTTACCATATCATCAAATTAAAGTGCAGAAAGGCATTTTTCTGTTTTCTGAAATGGTTGCGCAAAATCTGCTATAAAGCCTCTATTCTTCCACATATTGTTTAGACTTGGCAGCATCAGACAAGGCAGGTGTGACTTCATTCAGGGGAGTAAGAGCCCCGATGGCAGCAGTTGCTCCTGGTGCCACACAGTGACCAAGAAAGGTGACAGCCAAGCTGCCAGGAACCTGTATCTGAGAATGTGAGTGGGAAGAAGTACCTCTGGGCCCTTGTCCAGCAGGACCGCATTGTCTTCCTGTGTGCTTTCAGGGTCAAATTGGTTTGAACTCTTGGGTGTCGAAGTGTGTTCTTTGATAACTTCTCTGCGAAGAAACATTTATTCAAAATTTACTATGGGGTAGGCACCATTCTAAGCTCATTGCATGCATCAAGTTAGACTTACAAATTACCGAATATTCTTAAGGACAAAACCCAAGGAGTGGAAGAGTGCACATTGTTTTTCTGTTCCTATTGAATCATGATATTTTAACATAAATTTGCAAGTGAGGGAAAACTTCTGGAAGGGTACCCAAGAAAATGATATGGTGGTTGTCCCTGAGGAGATACCTGCTTTGTATTTAATATACGTTTGTTCTGTTTGGATTATTTTTAACCATGTGGAATGTATTCCTTTTAGGGAGAACCCCCCCAAAACTGCATTTACTTTTAAAGTGAGCCATGTGAAAACATGGAAGGCCAAGGCAACTTTGTGAATCAGATTCTGGAGGCTGAATCAGAGAGTAAGACAAGTCTAAAGTGATGTCATTGAATACCAGGAGCAGGATAGAGGAGGGCCTCTGAAGAGAACTATTTTGCCTTTAAGCAGGATAGACACAGAGGAGCTCACTATGTTGGTGACTTATGTAATAGCTCTAATCTCCAACTGGAATCTGAAAGTTCTTGGAAGGAGATCCGGAAAGAGCACTTACACTTGATGTGGACTAGTATTGGGTGAAATGAGAAATATGAGCTTACCTCTGTGCCTTGCTCACTATGTAGGTAACACTAATTCTGAGATTTCCTCACCCACGAGACAGACAAGCCTCCATTTCTCATACTACTCCATTCAGGCCCAGCTGTTGAAAATCTATGAGGCACTATGGTTACGCACAGGGACGGTATTGGCCCAACCATCTGGTTCCATAGTCATGGCGGAAGTCACTGTGTTAGGGTTGTTCAAGGCAGAGGAACTCAGAATCTGCTACTCTGGGAAGCCCACACTCTTTCCGAGATGTTAAAAACACCAAAAACCAGGACAGAGGACTGAATGTGAGGAGGACTGCCAGAGGAATAGGTACAGGGTTTAGGGTTTCAGAGAAGAGATAGATTACATCTGTCAGGAGGCAATTGAGCCATTCAGAAGGGGCTTTTGGTTGCCTTGGGATTTTGATTAAAGGAAGGAAGGGTATTTCATGCAGAGAGTGGCTTAAAAGCAGTGAGAATGAGGTGTATTTAGGTGTATTTCTACCTTTGGTAGAAATTCCGGTTGCTGGGAAGGAAGTGGAGGGCAACAGACCTCAGAAGTTGGAAAGGTATTGAGTTCTATTCTATGTAAACTATTTAATTGTTCCGAGCAGAGGAGTAGCAAGCCTCTAGCAGCAACAGTGAGGAGGGGAAGAGATGAACCAGGGCTTGAAATACAGAATGGAGGTTTTTGATTGAGTTAGCTGAGAGCTAATGAGAGTAAAGGCAGAAGAGAAAGGGAGAAGACTGTTTATGATCATTTTCAAAGGGCACAGGAGAGAAGTAACAACTCACTAGGAATCAGAAGAGGAAGGACAGTTTGGTAGCATGCTGAATGGGTTGATCAGAAGGAAAGAGCTAGAATAAGGGGAGTTGGTGGACAGTGCTAAGAAGATGATGAGTCAGCACCGGGACTTTGGGGTCTGCCGACTGACTATACACAAGTGTAGAGCTGGGCAGAGGAACTAGAGCTATTTGGGGAAATAAGCTCTGTGGTGGGAATAGTTGAAACTCAGAGAGTAGTTGATCTTTGGTGGGGTCACTGAATCCTATTTATGGAAGTTCAACCTAGGAGTTCATGATAAAACATGCCACCCAAACAGAAGGTAGAGAATGGGATGAGAAAGACTATTGTTCAAGACAGTTAGGAGGTCTTTAGTGACCCTTTCAAGTAGAGGTCCTCAAGTCCTGGTCCCAGACCAGTGTCAGTTGATGGCCTATTGTGCCACCTCCCGCCATCAACCTCACAGTTGGTGGGGGTGGCAGGTGAGCCAGTGAGGCTTCATCTGTGTTTGCAGCTGTTCCCCATTGCTCCCATTGCTGACTGGAGGTAGAGCCTCCTGTCAAATCAGTGGTATAGGATTCTCATGGGAGTGTAAACGCTAGTGTCGTGGGATTGTTTCATTGTATATTGTAATGTGGTAGTGGTAGAAATGGGGTGCATGGTGGGTATGGTGTGCCTGGGATGCCTCCCTCTGTTCGTGGAAGGATTGTCTTTCTTAAGACTGGCCCCTGGTGTCAGGAAGGTTTAAAGAACTGTTTTTTTTGGAAAGTACTGGGAGAAGGAAACTAAGGTTTAAAGCATACTTTACAAATTTTGGGACGATAGGCTGAATCCAACCAGAGGTATTCAATTTGATTTTCAATATTTAAAAAATCGAATTAATTTCTAATATTTAAAAATTGATAGATTTCACATAAAAAAATCCTAATTCCAGACTTAATGATCTGGGCTCTCAGAGCCCCGTGGGGCCAGGTGTTGGAGCCTCTCTATCAGGGGAGAAACAGTAAGAGGAGTTATCCCTCCAGCTTGCCATGGTTACACCAGACTGACTCTCTTTTTCTACTGCCTGCCTGTTCATACTTTTGGTTAAAGCATAGGTAGGTGGAGAAGAAATGTGGGTTATTTATACAGACTACTCCTGTGAAAGTGTGGAGATGATGTGCAGAAGAGAAAGAGGATAGTAAGCCAGGTTGCTGGGGAGGAAGTTACAGATGTGTCAGGATAGCGACCTGAGCTCTATTTGGCTAAGGGAAAGGATGTAAGGAACACAGTCTGAACAGATGAGCACAGAAACAACAAATCAAACCAAAATTCAATGTGGGAGTGGAGGAAGATGCAGCTTTGGAAAGGAGAAGGACCGTATGCCTTTGGAAAGTGGCAGAAATAGTTGGCAATGCTGGGAACGATTTTGTGATGGCGAGGAGAAAGCTGGTGAGAAGAGCACTGGCAGGGGATGTGGATACTATGAGGCTGAGGTCAAGGTGGGACCAGCACATGTGTGTGGGATTCTCAGATAGGGCAATACTTTGGTGCCCTCACATGGATCTTTTAAAAATAATTGTCCAATAGTCATTTTGTGATAGCAAGGAGAAGATTTTCTATTTGAAAAAATTTTAAAATTAAAGTTGACAACATATACAGAATGTAGCTTAGCATTTAGACTTCGTGGAAATTGTCTCTTACATACTTTGCAGTATTAAGCACTTGCTCTTATAAAGTATAGTGAAAACTACATGAAGTTTTATTTAAAATGTATTTAAAAGCTGTTTTCATCCCCTGATTTGCATGGTAGCAAAACATTTACCATATTATTTGGCTCTCTTTCTATTTTTTTTTTTTTTTAAACCAGACAACTTCTTAAGAGGCTTATTAAAGTGCTTAAATTGAGTGAATTAAGCGAATCACTTGTGACCGGTAAATAAGACTACACCCTGCATTGTGTAGTGTGTGTGTGTATATCTCCTTGGCTCCTCAGGTGTGCCAAGATCTCAAAATCTAATCTTGAGATCTGTGATTCAGTCTGTGACTGAACCATCCAACTGGAGTGCGCCATGGAGAAAAGGTCATGTTGCCTTTTGAGGAATGAGGAAATGCTCCATGACTTCTGCTTGGGAAATGGAGACTAGGTCATCCAACGGGACTCTTTGTGGGACTGGGGTTGAAAGTCCTGAGAAGTTTCTGGTACCTAGTGATGTAGAAATTTAACTTTTGAAGCTATCGTGAGCTGTGAGGTTACAGGGTAAGAGGGTGTGTGTATGTGTGTGTATGTGTGTGT